>NW_022605580.1:274283-278272 GCF_008692095.1 Etheostoma spectabile | reverse complement strand
GGGGGGGGCGTTTGGCTTGAGGTCACGTCACAGGTCACAGTTCATGCATATGGATGTTGGATGTTTGTGTGTGTGCTAAATTATTTTGTATATATACATATATACACTTACAGTACACACATATACATACAGTACACACTTATATACTGTACTTACTATACGCACATATACAGTACATACATATACAAACAGTATATATACACATATACACTGTACATAAAGACATATTATACTGTACATATATACATACATACAGTACATAGTGTTAAGGTACCTGAAAAAAAACTAAGTAAAATGTAGTGTTTTTGCAGTCTGTTACACACTGATTGTATTCTGTATGTGCTATGTGTCACAGTATGCTAGAGTTTCACTAACTAGTACACAAGAAATACTTTAGGAAACGACGCCAATTAACATCAACCAAACAAATGTCTTTTGAGTGACATTACCAATTAAATGCCACAAAAGAGAAAGCAAAACTTTCTTCTTTTACATTTTAATCCTTTATACTAAATTGTTCAAAGAACTTTCTGGGGCTGTTTCAACTCCACATTAGTTTTACAGTATGCTGCTTTGTGCATTTTGGGACAATAGTGGCTATCAACAGCACAATCAAATCCAACACTTTACAGCATGTTAAATAATTAAACGTGTTGTCATTTTGTTACAGCCTACACTCAAAACCTCCTTGGAATTAGTGTGTTTTGGTTGTTTTTTTCCCTGAACTGTAATGTTGGTGCAGAGCAGACTCTATGCTATAAAAGAAGTGGACATATGGCCACTGGGATGCCACCCATTGGTTTGTGGACTACCATTTTTGAAGTTTGGCATTTTGGCTGACACCATCTTGGTTTGTTTTTAAACCATATTTTTGGACCAGGGAGTGGAGCTGTGAAGAATCACGGGCTAGATTGACTGTCAACCGTTCACAACATAGCCACGCCCCTACAATATCCCCTTCTTTATCATCCATGTATCATCCCTGCAGCTTCCCCTGCAGCGTCTATCGTCTATTTTAATATAAATGGGGCCATAGTTTACAAAATGAACATCGTGCTACATTGAACAGTTGTGTGTGGGTCAGTAAATGAGAGCCTTAATGTATGGAGCCTATGTATCTATGTATGTACATGTGTTGTTGGTTTGTTGGAGCCCAAGCTGACTTCTTTTTGGAGCCGGTGGAGTCGCACCCTGCTGGAAATTAAATAAAATGCAGCTTTAAGAAGCTGCGGCTTTGTCTTTAGTTCTCAAACCCAGTTGCCCCCAACACATCCCTCCAATCAAAGGGCTCGGTGTAGGATGGTAGTCTGGGGAAACCCTGATGAATTTATGACAAATTTGAGATTTGCCCCACAAGTCAGTCTGGCCAAGAACCCGTTCAAGCCTATTTACAATTTTTAGTTAAATAAAAAGCCACAGTGATCCAGTGGAGAGAGTCAATTCATTTTTTAACAAAGATTTGCAAAAAAATAGCACCATAAACAACAACAAAAAGACGGGATTAGAGGATGACAATTAAGCAATTTAGGTCAGAAATACTCAAACACCACCATTGTGGCAGTTTGAACCCTGTAAATGTACCGGCATTCATTTCAAATACAGGTACTACAGTGTTGCTGGTACATTACAAAAAGAGCATATGGTTATTTTGAAAAACACATTACTGGGATAATCTCTATGTTCAACCTGAGGCAAAATCTCATTTTTTTTAAGTAACGTTGTAAATGTGGCCTGTTTAAACTACAGTCTGGGAAAACCCTGACCAACTTCCAGCAAATTTGAGATTGGCTCTGCACGTCCGTCTGGAAACTTTTTCCTAACCGAGGCACCAATCCCAACCACTGACGGTAGCGGCAGCTTGTTGACGGCCACCGAAGAGCTGCAACCCGTCGATGCCGCTGTTGCTGCTACTTCACTCGGCTCGTTGATCCGATTGGTTGAAGGACTATCCAATTGCGCCCAGAGGCATTGGAGCAGCGTCCGTTGTTGACAATCCTTTGGAACCGGTCTGTGAATGAAGTCAGTTACAACTAAGAAGAGTCTATTGTCCACCGGGCTATCAGGATGGGGTATCGGCTTCCCAATGGCAGTAAGAGACTCATCACTCTGTTGTGTGTTTTAAGACTTTAAGACTGAATTAGGTCAGTGCATTTGGATTTCCTTCAGTTCAAAGTTCTGTCTCATCTGGATTATGATGGCTCCACAGCAAGGGGTCACTACTGACAGATTTCAAAGGTTCAGCTTAAATCTATATTTTTTAAAGTTTTCACCATCCCCAGTTAAAACCACGCCCTTGTGCTAACATATGAAGAGGACACAACTGTGTCAGTGTAGAGGGACAGCAAAGGACATCCGAGTGGACAGTACATTCAGGTCTGTGTTCTTTTATGGCGACCTGTTGTCTTTGAAGGCCTCAGGAACAAACGTGTCACATCCTCTTGGGTTGTCCTCCGCCGTTACAGATCCCCAAAATATCCCCAGAATCGTCCTGCTGTGCTGCGTTCACCAACCGCTGTGCAGAAACGAGAGCAGAGCCGACGCCACGCTGTGAAATCCAAAAACTAAGAGAGAAAGTTTGTGTTTAAAAGAAAAACTTGAAACTGATAAAGACAGGAAACAGGCAGATGGAAGGATGTCAGGCATTTTTCGCTGAAACAATAGAGAGAGACCAACTAAAAAGAACAAAGGCATCGCCGTGACAATCTCTCGGGATGACTTTGTTAAATTTGTCCTAAATAAAAGCCGGGTCTCACAAACATTCATCTGTATCCTGTCATTTGTTTCAGGCCGAGCAGCATTGTCTCACCCTTTTATTCTTTTCTCGTGCATCAGCTTTTTTCTTTCTTTCCCTGATTCCTCATGTGTGTCATTGCATTTTGTGCAGCGCTCGCTGAATCCTTTTAATTTCAGGTCCACACACACACACACAAACAACACACACACCACCCACAAACACCACACACCACACACACACACACACACACACACACACACACACACACACACACACACACACACACACACGTATAAAAGAAGATACATCTTTGTTCTACGTCTAAACTCTACAGTAAAAAAAACTTTGTAAATTTGATTATAAAGAAAAGAATTTGTTAAAGGAAAGCAAGGACGCCTGTGTAGATCCCCTGGTAGAGTGGGCGCCCATATCTATACATCTATACATCTATATAACTATATATAACTATATATATATATATACTGTATATATAACTTGCGGCCATGTATTTCTCCATTTTCCTATTCAAGCCCCTTTTCTAAACTAAATGTACAACGTTATGAGCTGCTATCTTCTGCAAATACTTGGTCAGTGTCACAAAGGTCTACGTTAATCAAAAAGCCCCGTCAGATGTAGAGATCGTGATGGAAGACGAGATGGTCTCGATTGTCCACGTAGTCAGGATCGTAGCCATGGGTTGTAGGCAGTGGCCATCTTCACCTTCTCCTGTGTCAATGTTCACAAATGAACAATGTTATTAACTGAGAACTTTGAACCTATCAATGTCAACGTATATCAAATGTACAGCATTCATATTTGCTGTAAAATGTTAGCTGCCAACTTTGGCCGTAACAATATCTTTTAACCAAACGTATAACGTTAACATATATCAAATCTACAACCTTAACTGTAAAATTGTATTAGCTGCCAACGATGGCCACAATAAGGTTCATGTTTTTCAAATCTACAACGTTCACATTAGCAGCTAAATTTGGCCAGAATGTCTTAACCAAATGTAAAAAGTTCAAACCTCCAACATTGCTAGTTGTAAAATGTTAGTATTAGCTGCTAACTTTAACCACAACAAGGTTCATGATTATCAAATGTACAACATTCATATTCTCTATTAACCAAATGTACAAAGTTCAAATTAGCTTCTAACTTCGGCCTCAACAAGGTCAGTGTCACAAAGGTCTACGTTGATCAAAATGCCCCGTCAGATGTAGAGATCAAGGTTGAAGAGAAGATGGTTTTG
>NW_022605580.1:273759-274273 GCF_008692095.1 Etheostoma spectabile | reverse complement strand
GTCCATGTAGTCAGGGTCGTAGCCAGTAGCCATCTTCACATTCTCCCTTGTCAACGTCAACAAAATGGTCAGCTTATAAAATGTAAATTAAAATTAGCTGTAAAATGTTAATATGAGCTGCTAACTCTGGCCGCAATTAGTTCAATGTTTATCAAATCTACAACATTCCTATTAGCTGCTAACTTTAGCTACAACAAGGTCAAAAATTATCTAAAGTATGTTAAAATTAGTCGTAAAATGTTAGTATTAACTGCTAACTATGGCCACAACAAGGTTTGTGTTGGTCAAAGCTACGCTAATATTGGCTGCTAACTCTAGCCACAAGAAGGTCAAAGCTTTAAATGTACAACATTCATAATCTCTTTTAACCAAATGTACAAAGTTCAAATTAGCTTCTAACTTCAGCCTCAACAAGGTCAGTGTCACAAAGGTCTATATAAATCAAAATGCCCCGTCAGATGTAGAGATCAAGACTGAAGAGAAGATGGTTTTGCTTGTCCATGTAGTCAGGGTC
>NW_022605580.1:262133-273749 GCF_008692095.1 Etheostoma spectabile | reverse complement strand
GCCATCTTCACATTCTCCTGTGTCAACGTAAACAAAATGGTCAATGTTTATCAAATGTAAATTAAAATTAGCTGTAAAATGTTATTAGCTGCTAACTATGGCCACAATAAGGTCACTGTTTATCAAATGCATGTTAAAATTAGCTGTAAAGTTTACTATCACTTGTAAATGTTGGCCACAAGGTTCATGTTTGTTAAATGCACAACGTTCATATTATCTGCTAACTTTGGCCTCAATTAGGTCAATGTTTATCAAATGTAAATTAAAATTAGCTGTGAAATGTTATTAGCTGCTAACTTTGGCCACTGCTTATCAAATCTACAATATTCATTTTAGCTGCTAACTTTGGCCACAATTAGGTCAATGTTAATCAAATGTACATTAAAGTTAGCTGTAAAATGTTATTAGCTGCTAACTTCGGCCTAAACAAGGTCACTGCTTGTTACATGTACAACATTCATATTCTCTTAACCAAATGTACAAAATTCATATTAGCTGCTAACTTTGGCCACAATTAGGTCACTGCCTCAACAAGGTCATTCTTACAAAGATCTACATTAATCAAAATGTCCCGTCAGATGTGGCGATCAAGATGGAAGAGAAGTTTTGCTTGTCCACGTAGTCAGGGTCGTAGCTAGCAGCAATAGTCTTCCCATTCTCCTGTGTCAACGTAAACAAAATGGTCAATGTTTATAAAATGTTATGAGCTGATAACTTTGGCCACAATTAGGTCACTGCTTATCCAATCTACAATGTTCATATTAGCTGCCAACTTTGGCCACAACAACGTCAGTTTTACAAAGGTCTATATTAATCAAAATGCCCCGTCAGATGTAGAGATCAAGGTTGAAGAGAAGATGGTTTTGCTTGTCCATGTAGTCAGGGTCGTAGCCAGTAGCCATCTTCACATTCTCCTGTGTCAACGTAAACAAAATGATCAATGTATATAAAATGTTATTAGCTGCTAACTTTGGCCACAATTGGGTCAACATTGATCAAATGTAAGTCAAACTTAGCTGTAAAATGTAGTATCAGCTGCTAACTTTGGCCACAACAAGGTTCATGTTTGTCAAATATACAACGTTCATATTAGCTGCAAACTCTGGCCACAATTAGGTCAATGTTAATCAAAAGTACCTTAAAATTAGCTGTAAAGTTTAGCATTATTTGCTAATATTGGCCACAACAAGGTTCATGTGTATAAAATATACAACGTTCAAATTAGCTGCTAACTTTGGCCACAACAAGGTCAATGTTGCAAAGCTCTACGTTAATCAAAACGCCCCGTCAGATGTCGAGCTCAAGATTGAAGCGAAGATGGTTTTGCTTGTCCACGTTGTCAGGGTTGTAGCCATAGGTTAAAACAGTAGCAATAATCTTCACATTCTGTGTCAACGTAAACAAAATGGTCAATGTTTATCAAATGTAAATTAAAATTATCTGTAAATGTTAATGTTAGCTGCGAACTCTGGCCACAATTAGGTCTCTGCTTATCAAATCTACAACATTCATATTAGCTGCTAAATGTGGCCACAACAAGGTCAATGTTTCTCAAATGTTTGTTCAAATTAGCTGTAATAGATTATTCGCTGCTAACTTCGGCCACAACAAGGTCACTGCTCATCAAAGGTTAGGATTATATAAGCTGTTAACTTTGGCCATAACATCATCCATGTTTCTCATGTGTACAACGTTCATTTTAGCTGCTAATTATGGCCAAAACAAGGTCTATGTTTCAAAATACTAGTTATGTTTTCGGATTTTGTGGCCTACCCAGCTCCGTCTCCTTTTCCTTAGTTGGACATTTTTGGTGTGTCTGGGCAGTTGATTCCCAGGAGGTGTCAGAAGAAGCAGTTGAACGTCTGTCTTTTATTTTGTATATTGGTGGTAATTTTCCATGTTTGATCCGTAGAACAAAATACAAAACCTGTTTTCACTATGAGCACTAATGTAACAGCAGAGCCCGTTAATTGAATAGAAAAATTACAAATTGTCAGTACCATTATCCACTTACTAGGTACTACGTAGAAGGAAACAATGTCAGTTATAATAGCTGCTAAAGTCGGGCACAATTGGGCTGAATTAAAATCACAAAGCATCTTTAGCTACAACCTCTGCCCATATAAAACATAATTAAACAGAAAACTTAAGGTAAGTGTAAATAGAATAGAAAATAAGTTTAATTAGCTGCTAAACTTGGATATCCAGAGGCTATGGTGAGCTAAAATAATAGTGTTTATAGTATAAGCTGCTAATTTTGTCACAACTATTAATGCAAAGTCAGTAGCATTAGCTGCCATGTCGGTTAACTGCTTAAGTTGTAAGTTTGACTTTTTAACAAGGTACATGCAGCTCACCTGGAAGGCACTCCATACAAAAGAGGAATCTCAAGCAAACCATCGATACTTGCATTTATGCTGACAAAAGTTTGTATCTTAATAGCAACTGCTCACTTAGGCCATTAACAAGGTCAATGTCAACCAAATATTAATATTAGCTATAACGTTGGCAAAAACAATTAATCCAACTTATTTTTTTCCTGTGAAATAGTACAGAGTACAATTCCAGTGCAATGATGTACTATGAGCTCCTTAGACTTGTGCATGATTTAGCATTAAACAAAATGTGAGATTAGCACACAGAAGAGGAGGAAAAACCACCTGGTTGAATGGCACCGGTCCTCCAGGATTCAGCCAAGTCTTGGAGAAAGACCACCACAGCTCCTGACATCCTGCTGGAAACCGACGGCATGGCAGAGAAGTCGCACTTGCTTCGGTGCCCCCTCTGATGTAGAGATAGAGTTGGACGCAGTCCAAGTAGTCGGAATAGTAGCTGCTAACTTTGGCCATTTAAAGATAAGGAGAAGGCAAAATGACAATAGTAACGTGAGCTGCTATGGCTAATCTTCCAGGTCTCACCGCACGCAGGAGGATCCGGTCTCGGCTTCAACTACTCTTCAAAGTCACTGAAAAGAATAAATTATTGAGGCCTGTCAGGAACAAAGCAGTGAGGAGAACAGGAGTTCTCACTGAAAGAAGTTTTAATTATTTACCTTAAAAAAAAATTACCAAGAACTTAATATCTAGGCCTATAAAAGAGGCCAACAAAATATAGCTATACTTAAAATAGTAACAACAGAGCAGGATGTTAACTAAACAAACGGACCTAACCAAATGAGACACAAGGGGACATGTGTCCAAGGGGAACCAAGATGAACATAAGCTACAACTAATACAAAGAAAACCAAACTAAAACTAAATCCCCCCAACATGGCAGCATGTGGTATGGCTCGATTAGCAGGCCATTGGCCTGTGCACTCATTTAAACAGCGTTAGGCTAAAAGCATACATTGCAAATCAAGCAGCCAGTGTAATGTGTACTTGTGCTGTATGAATTGTTTGAGTGCAGCTGACTGCAGTAGAAATGAACATGTGTCCATCCATATTACCATTGCTGTCCATTGTTACCATGTGAGGCTTTGGGTATTACAAGGCCCAATGTAAAAGCAGTTGTGTTGTAGTTTAACCCAAAGAATAGGAGAGCTCCCATGGTGGTGCTTCCCTGGTTAGCCAGTAGCTTCTCCTATGCTAACTGCTTGTCAGTCTACCCCAAGCTACATGGAGAAAATGACTTTGAATAAGCAAAGAAACCACAAACATGTTATCAGTATTAAGGTGCAAGATTAGGACTTACCCACTTAAATGTTCCAGGTATGAAGAACTCAGGTGACTCTCAATGCAATTTGCAGGGTAAAGATCCACATAGTCTACGATTACACAGCCAAGTAATCACATTCAGCTGAAAGCAATTCTTCTTCTTCTTTTAGTTTTATGGTGGATTGCAACCATTACTTACAAGGTGCATACCGCCACCTACTTTACAGGAGTATGTAGAAGGAACTCTTGTCCCTGGATTACTTTACATCATTAGATATGTAAAGGACTACTAGATTTAATAATGAGAACAAAACAAATAAAAAAATAATATACTGCATTCTAAGATATAATCATATCTATTCCCAAGCTATACCCATTCCCAATCTGCTCATTTTATCCTCTCTTCCTTATTCTTTCCTCACTACATGAGCATTTGTTCCACGTTCTCTGTAATTTTACATTCAGAGCATTCCTCTTTTAAACATTTCCCTTTGCAAAAACAACATTTTATTTAATCCTTTGTGGCCAAACCAAGTCTAGTTAAAGCTGTCTCCTCCCTTCTGTTTCCTCTGAACACACCCTGAGTTTATTACCATTAATGGCTTTCTGCATGCTGTAATATTTTCTTCCCATTTCTTTCTTGAGCCTTGTGCAGCGCCTTTGCTTCTCCTTCACCAAAAAGTACATCTATAAAACCCTGTTTTGCCTATTTTGTCTGCTCTTTTATTCCCTTTCATGCCTGAAGGAGCAGGTCCCCATCAGAATCACACCTCCACCCCTAACCTATGTAATCTACATAAGATTTGCTGAATTTCCAGCAACACCTCTTCCATATCCGGGCGCCCGGGGCGCCCAGTTGGTAGAGCGGGCGCCCCTATATAGAGGTTTACTCCTCGATGCAGCAGCCCAGGGTTTGACTCCGACCTGTAGCCTTTCACTGCATGTCATCCCCTTTCATCTCTTCAGCTGTCCTATCAATAAAGGCCTAAAAATGCCTCAAAAAGTATCATCAAATGCATATTTATTAAATACTGTTTTGCAAGGATCGGGTTTTCATTCAAGGGGGCTGGAAACATTTTAATTCATCAAACGCACACAATGTTTTCTGGTTGCGTCTCATCTGATGGGGGGGATGTTCTGCCTGTCTTTGTTCTATAGAGAGAGGCTAAATGTTTTATTTATTATTCGGGAGAATAACTGACACATTAATAGAATCAAAGGAGACATTTGAATGAAAATAGTCATTAGTAGCTGTGAGGGAAGATGATAATCCAGGATGGAGGGATGATGGAGGAGTGATTATGCAGTATGGTCTCCAGTGTTTGACTCACAGCTGGCTGGAAGCAGATTAATGAAAAACCGTAAACGCCTGTGCGTGTGTGTGTGTGTGTGTGTGTGTGTGTGTGTGTGTGTGTGTGTGTGTGTGTGTTACACATGAACATACATGTCCAGAGTCTCCACTTCTTGCTCCACACGTCCATCAAAAGCAGCTCGTCCATGACGGTGCATCTGTGAGCAGAAAGCTGTGGCTAGCTAATCCTGAACTGTGCTAAATCGCATTAGCATCAGCGTTTAATTAGCCGCTTGTTGTCGACTTTCTCTCCGCACACCTGAGAGACCGAAAAAAACATCGGACTTCAAAACCCTCGGACGCATTGATCGCATTAATCTCAAATTGATCAAAAAGATATTTTGACCAATTTCAATTGTCAGAGAGTGAGATTTTAACTGAAAAAGTTCTCCTGATGCTCACAGACTAGAAGTGACAGTATGTTTTTTCTGTGATCAGCTCATTTAAATTCACTGTAAAAATGACTGAGTATTTTAGTCAACCCCCCCCCAAAAAAAAAAGCATTCACACATCAGCCAGGTGCCTTCAGATCCACAGAGAGAGAGGAAGAGAAAATAAAACCCCACTGATCTATTTGAAATTGGCTTTTTGAGTTGATTTGTACAGTGATAAAGAAAGAAAAAAATGTCGACGGTGATAAAATGCGATGACAAACTGAGTGTGTGTGTGTGTGGGGGGGGGGGGGGGAGATGGGGGGGTGTGTGTGAAAACAACATCACGCCTCACACTAAAAATGAAAGCGAGGAAACTTCAGAACTCTGATGATAAGCGACGGCCGCGCGGAGTCTGATAAGGACGCCGAGTGACAAGAGGAGGCAGCACGGAGGAGACGAGGAGGGGACGGCAGCGGGAGGAAAAGCACAAAGCAAAGGAGTAAATGAGAACAGGCTCAATGCAGAAATACCTAAATGAGCGTGGTGAATGCAGCAGAACAATGGATGGACAGAGAGAACAGAGGAGGAGTCTCACTCTGGCCAAAGATTTTGTTCTCATGGGTGGAACAGCACAGGACTGGACCCCAGTAGACCGGGGTTCGTGTCCCATTCTTGTCCCGCGTTTCACTGAAAATGTACATGTTGTGACCCCACCCACGATCTCTTGCCACACCTTACTGTCCCGTTCTTGTGTCGCATGTCAGTTAACCCTGCTGTTGTCCTCGGGTCCAATTTGACCCGTCTTCCAAAAAATGTCTATATCAGAAAATTGTGCGTTTCGTTCAACAACATTGTCAAAAAAGAACAAAAACATTAGAAAAAGTGTTGACCAATTCTAGTTTTAAAATGTATGGTCCCACAGACCAATGTCCCCACAGCCCAATGGTCCCACGTTCCAATGGTCCCACGGTCCAATGGTCCAACAGCCCTATGTCCCCACGGTCCAATGGTCCCACAGCCCAATGGTCCCACAGCCCAATGGTCCCACAGCCCTATGGTCCCACAGCCCTATGTCCCCACGTCCAATGGTCCCACAGCCCAATGGTCCCACAGCCCAATGGTCCCACAGCCCTATGGTCCACACAGCCCTATGTCCCCCACAGCCCCAATGGTCCCACAGCCCAATGGTCCCAACACCAATGGTCCCACCGCCCAACGGTCCCCCACGGCCCTATGTCCCACAGCCCAATGGTCCCACAGCCCTATGTCCCCACAGCCCATGTCCCACAGCCCAATGTCCCACAGCCCAATGGTCCCACAGCCATTCCCCACTGTCCCCCCGCTGTCCCGTCCCACCATGGTCCCGCCCACGCCCCACGCCAATGGTCCCACAGCCATATGTCCCCACAGCCCAATGGTCCCCACGGCCCTATGTCCCCACGGCCCATGGTCCCACGCCTATGTCCCACGCCCTATGTCCCCACTGCCCAATGGTCCCACAGCCCTATATCCCCACAGCCCAGTTCCCCCACAGCCCTATGTCCCCACAGCCCAATGGTCCCACAGCCCTATGTCCCCACAGCCCTATGTCCCCACTGCCCAATGGTCCCACAGCCCTATGTCCCCACAGCCCAATGGTCCCCCACCCATGGTCCCACACCCTATGTCCCAACAGCCCAATGGTCCCACAGCCCTATGGTCCAACAGCCCTATGTCCCCACGGCCCAATGGTCCCACGGCCCTATGGTCCCACGGCCCTATGTCCCCACTGCCCAATGGTCCCACAGCCCTATGTCCCCACAGCCCTATGTCCCACAGCCCCTGTCCCACAGCCCTATGGTCCCACGCCTATGTCCACGCCCTATGTCCCCACAGCCCAATGGTCCCACAGCCCTATGTCCCCACAGCCCAATGGTCCCACAGCCCAATGTCCCCACAACCCTATGTTCCTACATTTATAAGATCTTTCTTAAAATTTGGGTTAGGATTATGGTTAACCCCTAACCCTAAATTGGGAGAAAGAGGGATACAATCTGATACAAATTTATGAAAAAGGAAATGCCTAATTTTGTAAATAATATTAGAAATGTGGGAACATAGCCATGCTCCCAGAATTGTTTCTTTTTGAGGCGTGACAATGTGTTGGTTTTCTACATGTGGAATCATCATATTATTATACTGATGCGTACATTCTCTCTATGAAGTCACATTGATGTTGCACCTCTACATTATAGCTTGTTGACAGTTTATCTTCAAGCAACACTTTCTCATTTTGTAGTAGAGCCAATTATCACCTCGAATCCCGACATCTCCTCCCAGATTCCTGTTGATGTTTGAACACCAGCGGCTGCAAACAGCTGTTAGGAGAAGATACACACAAGTGTGACCCTCGAAACTAGTTTAAAACTTCACTGCCTTTTTTGAGTTGTGTAAGGTTCATTGCACAATTCTTGGATTGAGATGCAATTACACACAAGCAGGTTGGTAGCTTTTTTGTTTTTTAACTGGATAAAACCAAGCAAAATCAACACAAATGTCACATTAAACTTAAGTCGTAATAAAAGGTGCTGCACTTATTAGATTTAGAATTTTTTTACTTTTTTATATTATTCATTTAATTCATTTTCTTTTCTGGTTACTTTCCATTGATGCGGTCCAATTGGTCCGTTAGGACAGCAGACGATCATTTTTCTCATTTAAGGTGGTTTATTGTAGCTGGAATTATAACAGAACTTGAATTCAAGGAATAAAGCAAAAGGATTACATGACACTTAGATGTGGACCCTCCTACGTCACCATGGAGCTCCGGAGAATGGCCCTTTCTTTGGTCTACAAGAAGGTTCTCATCCCCCAGGGGTGTTGTCTCTTACTACTGGTGGGCGCGGGGCCCCAGGCCCATGGGCCCCCCTTTTGTGTAGGCACATAGGCGCGTCCACGCCTCTGAGTGCATCCTCAGTCCAAGGTTTCTACACACAAATTTCTGCCTCTTCTAACTGAAGTCAAGAACCGATACGTCCTCATATTTAAAGAGAGTCAGTATAACTGATTGATTATTTGTTTATTATACGTGTCATTGGCAGTACTGTACATGACATAGGCATTATTATACACGATATAGGCATTATTATACACCATATAGGCATTATTATACACAATATAGGCATAATTATACACAATATAGGCATTTTTATACACGATAAAGGCATTATTATACACGATATAGGCATAATTATACACGATATAGGCATAATTATACACGATATAGGCATTTTTATACACGATATAGGCATTATTATACACAATATAGGCATAATTATACACAATATAGGCATTTTTATACACGATATAGGCATTAGTATACACGATATATGCATTAGTATACACGATATAGGCATTATTATACACAATATAGGCATTATTATACACGATATAGGCATTATTATACTCTGTGGGACACAGATAATGTTTCCCACAGATAAGTCCATACATACCTTTCTCATCTCCGTACACGTTGTAACTCTGTCTGACGCACCCACCGCTAGCCTAGCTTAGCACAGATCTAGTTAACCGTCTCCATCTAGCCTACTGCTCCCAATAAGTGACTAAATAATGCCAACATTTTTCTATTTACATGTTGGGATTTGTCTAGTCACATCGTCTACAAATAACAAGGTCACATGAGACACAGCCATCTCCTAACTGTAGACATACTGGGAACTATATTCTCACAAGGCAAAGCACTGCTACTTGGGCGGAGTGATTATTACTCCAATTCCAGGCGAATCAGGCAAATCACTCGGCCCAAGTAGCAGAAGCAGCAGAGCTTTGCCTTGTGAGAATATAGTTCCCAGTATATACGGTTAGGAGATGGCTGTGTCTCATGTGACCTTGTTATTTGGACACGCTGTGACTGGATAAATCACAACATTGTAGAAACATTTCATTCACAAAATTTGTATATATGCTGGTTGCAAAATAGCTGTTAGTCATAAAACTAGCCTTTTATGACATGAGAGTGCATTGTGTACTAGACAGAGAAGCAGGAACACAGGAGAAGGTAGTTAAAGTTGCAGAACAGGGTTGCGAACGTATGTGTGTGTGCGTGTGTATGTGTGTGTGTGTGTGTGTGTGTGTGTGTGTGTGTGTCTAGAAACTAGGAGACATCCCACCTGTGAGGAGAGAGAAGTCGCAGGGTAAACTCAGACCTTGATGGAACAGCTTTGATTTCATATCTGTTACCAGAGAAATTAAGATGCTGTTTGTGAACCCATAGCTGTGTTTGTAACTCTTCTGCTGTACTCAGTAAATTTGCTGTGTGAGTGTGTGTGTGTGTGTGTGTGTGTGTGTTTGCCTGGTTACAGACAGTGTTTGTGTGTGTGTGTGTGTGCTTTCACCCCTGTGTTTTGGGTGCTATTTGCTGAATTCTTAAAAACAAGCTGCTAGAGATTACCAGAGTGTATCTTCACACCATCATGGAGAGGAGGCTTCATGTCGACACACACAAACACACACGCGCGCGCACACACACACACACACACACACACACACACTCATGCTGACAGGACAGCTTAAAAAGCTTCATCATGAGTCAACACTCAGTGGAAGATTAAGGTGGCTTTATTTGGACGACTCGAACGAGGAAACAGAGAATCCATGAGCACTTCCTTTCATTACACACACACACACGCATGCACGTACGTGCGCGTCTGGGTATTTGTTTCGGTTTCAATGTGACTCATATCAGCGCTCCGCTCAGTTATTTAGAGTAATTAATCTCCATTTCACACCACACAAAAAAACTGTAAATTTCCTAATACATACCTTGGACCAAATTATTTAGTTGAAATATTTGTGGGAAAAATAACTAACCCTAAAAGAATAAATATGTCTACACGTGCACAGACTTCAGTATTTTTCAATACTTTCCACCACTTGGATCTCTTAGTTCTTCTATATGTTACAGAGGATGCTTTTGTCAGACTAGATCAGTTGAAACTAGCGTCTCTGTTAGAAAGAAAGAGTGACTAGAAACATTGTAAAAAAAGCGTCAAAAGTGTTGAAAAAAGGGACAAAAACGTGAGAGAAAAGTTAAAAACGTCAATAAAAAGCGTCAACAAAAGTGTTGGTTTTCAATTTTGACGAAAAGACAACACAATTAAAACGTTAAATGAAATCAACTGTTGACACAATACAGTAACGTGAGATATTTAAATCTGCTGATGCGTGGTTACACCTCATCATCTCGTACCAGTGGATCTCCACGTGTACTTTATCCCTCGTAATCCCACCAATCTGCTGCAAATTGTGTGGATACTTTTCTCAGACTAGATCAGTGGAAACTAGAGTTTCTGTGGCAAATTGTGTGGGTCACGTTGCAAAATGTCTGAACTACACGGCTCACAGCGTCCGTGGCACAGCGTCGCCTCTTGTCACTGCTGTCCGGCATCGAACCGACCACCCCCCCCCCCTGCTGGACCCCGTCCTCTCTTTCTTTTCCTGTCGTCTCCACCGGAGAAGAAGCTGCAGGTGAAATCCCCGATAGACTCCCACAGCAGGTTGCTCTCTGTCCTCTGTAATTCCCGGCGGGGATCATTAAAGCTCTAGCAAGGAGTGAAATCCGACCCGTGGAGGATTCTCCATCCCGGGCCCGGTCTCTCTGAAGCCTGGCGGAGCCGCGGACTGGGGGGACGGTAATAAGGAGCAGAGGCGGGACAAGAATTTCAATCCTTCAGGTAAGTACCGCTTTGGAATTGTGCACCATTAAAAAGTAAAAAGGTCCTACATTCAAAATGTTATTTTAGCAAGAGTATGGAAGTAGTTACTAGGGGTGGGGGGGAAGAAAAACAACAGTATCGCAATGTTTTCATTGGCAATACTGTGTCGACACACAGGCGCCAGGTATGGATCTTTTATTAGATATTATATTTTTTATATATGTGTTGGACAGTTTGTCCCATTTTTGCAGCAAGAACATTGAAGTGATATGAACAAAAAGAGAAGTTAATCTTTTTAGATGAAACAGGTGTTGATAAGTTTCCTTTTGGGGACGTCATTTTGAAATTGGGGAAAATTACAAGTTGGAAAAAAGGTTTTAAATTGCAATATATATTGCAGAATATTGCAGTATGTTTAAAATCACAATGATATCGTATTGTGACATGAGTATCGCAATAATATCGTCACGTAGCATAAGTATGGTGATGATATTGTATCGGGAGGCGTCTGGTGATTCCCC
>NW_022605580.1:260173-262123 GCF_008692095.1 Etheostoma spectabile | reverse complement strand
AGGAGTTACTGTAAGATTTACCAATTGTCAAAAGTAAAATAACTTGAGTCAGCAGAGAGTCTGAGCGAGAGCTCTACTGGACGTCGGCAAAATGCCACAGACATTCAACATCATGGCAAAGTATAACTCCGAATTTCCACCGGTTTTGGAATGACTGCGGATCCGCTTCGGAAAAGGCGATGGAGTCATTGGGTTTCCATTAAAGTCAGTGTGTGTATTTCCACTGACTGCAGAGCGGCCACGTCCCGACTCCGAAATCCTATCTTAGCCGGACGCCGGAGAGCTCTGCAGCAGTCAGCACATGGTAGACAGGGGACAGGAAGTCCACAGAAACAAAATTAAACATCCGGTTAATTTTCAAAATAAAATACAGCGTGCTCACGGCGGACCGTGTCTCCCTGGACTGCACCTTAAACACGGCACAGAGTTGTTCCCCCTCTGCTCCTCTGGATGGAAACTAGCTGTTGGTGGTTTCGTGGTTGTATTCCACGAGATCTCGCGAGATCTCATGGGTCCTCGAGACTGCAACAAATCCAGACCTGCTGGGTGTTGATGGACGGCGGAGCACGGCGCCGATCCGCAGCCGTTCGGCAACCGGGAATGGGAAATTGGGGGTAACACAAAGACTTTGCAGTGTCAGTTTGCTTTAAGTTGCAGTTTGTTGAGTCTTGGTCAGTTAGTTTTGGATTGAATCTAACTGACCCTTCAACGGCGTCTGTTTGTTCATTTGAGGTCAGGTCTCTTTTGATGCACCACATCTTTTCAGGGGACCCCGTTGTTAGCCATCTCTGGATCATGTATGGCGGCTGTGTTTTGGGTCAGTTGAGCACGCAGAATCGGGCCGAGCTGGGCCGACAACCAGCTCATTCGTCATGGACGGCGCTGCGCTCCGCTCGCAGCGACGGCGGCTCTGCTAAATGGTCTCAGGAAGGAACTTGTTTGGTGTAAACATCAAAAAAGTGACAAACGTTGAAAAAAAGTGTTGAAAGTGTTAAAAAAAAGGGGATAAAAACGTAAGAAAAAAGCGAAAAACATCGATAAAAAGCATCAACTAAAGTGTTGATTTTCAATTTTGACGGGAAGACAACACAATTAAAATGTTAAATGAAATTAACTGTTAACACAATACAGTAAGATGGGCTATTTAAATCAGCTGATTCATGGTTACACCTCATTATCTCGTACCAGTGGATCTCTATGTGTACTTTATCCCTTACAGTCCCACTAATCGGCCCCAAAACGGCCCAGTTAGAGAGGAAATGACCTAAAACATTTCCTGCAGCGAACTGTTCACGAGGCGAGGGACGTGACAGAATTCAACCGAGCCCATTTTTTTTGTCTTTTCGTCGTTAGGTTCAGAAATTTGAAGAACAAGAGCCCATTTCGGTGAGATATTACTTGCACCATCACGGCTTCTCACAGCTTGTCCTCTGACCAGACGAGGACTCAAACAAAGACCCGTTTTTGAATTTTCAAAAGGTCTCCTGTTCACCGCCGGCCCTGCAGCTCCAGGCGGAGATGACAGGTCACATCCCTCGTACCTGGACTTAAATACCAGGGAGCGAGGGCTCAGCGGGGAACTTCCACACGCCGCAACTCTACACTGTAATCACGAGTGCAGTTCTTTTTAGATTACAGGGTTTTGTGTCCTCGCACTAACAAAAGCCTGAAGGGCGCTTTTATCAGGAGGCGTTATTGAAGGGCTTTCTCTCTTTTTTTTCAGAGAGAGATAAAAATGGCTCTTTGGAGTGCATCCTGCAGGACTCTGCACCATCTCCTCCCATTGTCCTCCTGTTTTAGACAGGGTGGCAACAAGAGAAAGGTCTGGCAGCTGAAAGCATTCCTGCGGGGTCGTCCTCAGCGCCTCGCTGTCCCTGGAAAGCCAGAGTCTCGTCCATTGGTTTGTTTGCATAGCAACTCTCAGAGTGTCGGCGGACCCCCCCCCCCCCC
>NW_022605580.1:256541-260163 GCF_008692095.1 Etheostoma spectabile | reverse complement strand
CGCCGCCGCGTCGCTCACGTCTGCCCCCTCTTGATTTTATTGGACATCTTTATTGTTTTTTAGAGCCCAGCATGGCGGACACAGATGCTGAATGCTTCAATTAAAAGGGTATGACCACGTCCCAGAGGGATTTGTGGTAGTGTCCATGTGGTCTTTGTGTCCAGCTACAGTCAGGTAGATGTAGATGTGTGAATCACAGCAGGAGCCTCTGTGTGGGCAGAAGAGCCCACTGAGCTGTTCAATAGGACAGAATAGTCTTTTGGATGCGGTCCTGGTGCAGAAATAATCAGGAAAATTGACGGGTGCAGAGGACCGGGAGGTCAATGTGTTCAGCGGACACCAACGCGACTAGTTAAGATTAGCAAAATGTTCTGGTTTGGGTTCAAACACGGCTCGCTTTAACCCTCTTGTTGTCTTCTGACAATCAACACTTTTGTTGAAGCTTTTTTTTCCCAATGTTTGTCACTTATTTTGTCATTTTCACCACTGCGTAACACTAACTTATTAACTGTAGTTTTACAGTTATTTTTAGAATTTATGGTCAATAAACCTCATTTATAGGAAATTATACCTAATGTTTGAGTTGAAAAGCAGAAATTAGGAATTATTGAGACTAGAATTAAAGGAATGGATGTTGATGATAATCACAGACTGGAATATGTCAACTTTTACTCAATACTATTTAAAAAACACTTCAATTTTTTCGCTTTAAAATGCTATAAAATATAATAAGACCCAAAATTAATGAAAGTAGAGATTTACTTGGCAAAGAGCGTTGGGTGAATCAATCATTTTATTTTGGGGAATTAAAAGAACTTGTATGGACAACGGGACATGACACGTCAGGGTTAAAGGTGTGGGGGGGGGGGGCAACCCCATTCACTTGAAAAAAAAACGCCTTTCCAATGACTCCAAAGCTGTTCAGTTAGGTAAATTAGGCTAAAACTGCATAGTTCCCCTTTAAGTATCTGGTGTTTTCTCCTTAACTTCTCCGACATGAAACACTGTCCTGGTGAAAGTCTGGTGTTTTCTCCTTAACTTCTCCAGGACTATGAACACCTGTTTCCTGGTGAAAGTCTTGTGTTTTCTCCTAACTTCTCCAGGACAGACACCTGTTTCCTGGTGAAAGTCTTGTGTTTTTCCCTTAACTCTCCAGACTGAACACCTGTTTCCTGGTGAAAGTCTTGTGTTTTCTCCTTAACTTCTCCAGGACATGAACACCTGCTTCCTGGTGAAAGTCTTGTGTTTTCTCCTTAACTTCTCCAGGACATGAACACCTGTTTCCTGGTGAAAGTCTGGTGTTTTCTCCAGTAATTAATACATGGAATACACATGAATTACAGTGCATTACTATTTGAAAGATATGAATGGATCATCATGACAGCCTGCCCTAGAAACTCTTTAAACACATCCAGAACTTCCTATAATACAAATTAATACCAACTTTTCATTAATTTAATTAAACCCTTAGAGCCAAATCTTTCAAGCTTCACAAGTCCCGTTTGTAAAGCAGACTTTCTGTTAGGAATTAAAAGTAATATTCAACTGTTTTCACAGGCTGAGTAGCAACAGACATGGTATATAAATCAGAATCAGATACTTAATTGATCCCCAAAGGGAAATTCTGTGTTACAGTTGCAAGGAGTATACAAATATCAGAGTAGAAATATAAGGAGTGTGTATATGCACGGTATTTACATAGTTAACCCTTGCGTTGTCTGAATGTTGTTTGAAAAGGGTCAATTTGACCCGAGGACAACACAAGGGTTAAAGTTATTTTATGAGACAGTATTTACATAATTAAAGAGTTTTAATGGCAGTAATAATGATAAACTGTTCTGGATGAGTATAAAAGTAGAGAGAGCCCCTGTAATTGCTTTAGTTGCAACCTTCTTGCACATACAATGTATTATTCAACATCAAATGTAAAGGTTTTGTCATTTTTTAAAGCCTGCTGGGCCCGTTAAAGGTTTTAACTTTTTACAGTGTGCTCTCCATTGTGCTGCGCCGACACACATAAAAAGTTCCTCTGCTTCGAGTTGTGCAAATCTGACGTTGGAAAAAGGGCAAAATAGATTCTTTTCTCCACGTGTATCGCTTCAAGTGGCCTTGTGGTGCGAGAGGGTGGGTGTAGTGTTGGCGAGGGGACCGGGGGGGGGGGGTGGGGGGTGGGGGGGGAGGGGTGGGGGGGGGGAGGGGGGGGGGGGGGGGGGGGGGGGGTAAATTTGAATACAATGACATAAAATAAAGCTGGTTGTCATGCTCGGCGGTTCTGCTCCGGCGGGCCTTCCTTTCTGTCTAAAGCTGCTCGACACAGTTCCGGATTTACCAAATCCTCCGAAGACGAAACGAACCCTGTCGCTTCATTGTGTGAGAGCTGCCGTCAAACAACCCCCCCACCCCCCCATCCCCCCATCTCCTCCACCCTCCCGTTGGTTCTCTCTCTCTCTCTCTCTCTCTCTCTCTCTCTCTCTCTGTCTCTCTCTCTCTCTCAGCACGAAGTCAGGTTGCAGTTTGAGCTTTAAAGCATTTGGGGATTGGTTTCAATTTAATGCGGCGACGTAAAAAAAAAAAAGAAAAGAAAGAAAGAATCAATTTAAAGGAGCTGGGTCTCCAGGGGTCACCTGATCAAGCGAGCAGAGGAAATGACAGAGAGAGAGAGAGAGAGAGAGAGAGAGAGAGAGAGAGAGAGAGAGAGAGATTAAAAAAAGCACAGACTGAAAGAACAGAGAGAAATGATTATGGAACAACCTGCCGTGTTACAAGAAATAAGGAACAATTGAAGTGTATTTCATTAGCATTGGCTGTGGTGATGTGTACCTTGGATCTCCAAATGGGGAAAAGTCCAAAAGGCTTATTGTGAAAAGTAGTTTAATGAGGAGAGAAAAACTGTTGAATATCCCCCCCCCCGATGGTATGCAGATTATGATTACAACATTAAAAAGAAAATGGCTTGATAACCTTTCCTTTGTTTGGAAAACACCATCTGGTAAGAACTGCCACGAAGCTTCGGGGAGACGTTTAGTTCAGTTTTTTATTTATTTTTCACGTCGGTTAAATGCGTGTTGAACGTCAAATTAATGCTGGAAAAGGAAGAGAAATCATAACAAATATCGCGCAGGGTGCAGGAGGGATGGTGAGAGATAATCAGACTCAAGTTTGAGTGACTGAAAAATAACTATCATAGCATACCGTTTACTAAATAAAATCCCCAGTTGGAAAATATGGACCAAATTTGGAGTTTTGCTCTCGTGAACGTGGTTTTGAAGAGAGGGAGGACCAGGTGCCCTGACGCCTTTGTGCCCACTTCACGTGGGAACTGAAAAACTCCCGGGATCTGCTTTTCCATGTCATGCGTGTGCATTAGTTCAAGTTTAAGTTTATTGTCACATGCACCTTAAAGTACCACAGCAATGAAATACGATATGACTTATTGCACCCTCTCAGCACCAGTCAACAGTGACAGTTACAATAATAACAATAATAATAACCAAAATAACATTAAAACTTTAAAACACCACAACAGACAGTGTCTGAGTGACTAAATACATATGTATGTATAATATATATGTATTCTGCACTAATGGAGAGATGTCAGAGTGTGTGTGTGGGGGGGGGGGGG
>NW_022605580.1:243557-256516 GCF_008692095.1 Etheostoma spectabile | reverse complement strand
CGGGGGCTCCTCGACCACTGGAAAGGGGCTGCCGCCAAGCTCACCGCTGGCAGTGACCAGGATGACGCTGACCTGGACAACAAAAACACCTATTCCAGCTACCCGTCCACCACCATGCTTGGTACGTACGCGGGACTCCCCAACCAGGCGACCCGTCCGGGCTCGACCAGCCCAACTCCCTACAGGCGGGTACTGCCTACCCCCCATGTACAAAAAATTACCAAGGGCGCAAGGTAGCGGCGTCTGCCGCGGCCGGCGTTACGAAATCCGATTGGTGAATCCACATCTCTTTCCACTTCATGTCTATCACTGTCACGATAAGAAAAGGAGAAAGATCCCCAACATCACGCTTTATTCTCTCTCTTTTGCATGAACATTCTCTGCCTTCGGGGAACCACCGTGTGGGTAGCAGGAGTTGCGTCAAGGACAGCACCCCCTGTAGCGGGACTTGACGTGGTGGGCTCGAGCGGAGTTGCTAGTATTACACTGAGGCCAAACTGTCGGATGGACCAAAGCTGGGGCTCGGGAGAATGCGAGTTGTGTAGTTCCAATGGACAAAACCTGTAGGGTGACTGACAGCGGTGGTAAGGGAAGTTGTAGTTCCACGGAGACACACCTGTGGGGGGCCGTTCAAAAGTGCCGTGCGCGTACCAGGGGTTTGTTTGTTCCACGTGAACAACCTTAGCGAACCGAAAGCGGCGTTGTGGTGGGACTTGTAGTTTCTAATGAGCTACAACCTGTACTGAAGGGAAAGGGATGAATAGTACGGTGGGTTTAGAGAGGCGGTGTCAGGTTCCAACTGCGACACACCTGCTCGGGGGCTGCGTGGTGGCGCTCAGAGGAGTTGTACGCCGTCTATAGAGACACACCTGTAGGGGACAATAGCTGGTGTGGGGCCTGCCCCAGTTGCACAGTTAATGAGACACCCGCCAACGATTTTGCTTGTGATTTTTACCTCGGGGTCAGCTGACTTCCTCTCACACTAGGTGACGTATAATAAAACTGCTGATCACAGTCTGTCGGTTCAGCCCCATACACAATGAACGTGAGAGGGCCAGGGCACGACCCGGCCGGCGCAAGGGCTGTGACAGGCGGGAGGAGGAAAGGGGGAAGGAGCTGACTGCGATCCAGATGCGGCTCCGACAGAAAAGCGACAGCCGAGCGTCAGCCAAAGCAGCGGAGGAGCTCAGCCGCGGGTAGAGAGACGGACTAATAAAGGTGTTTCTGAAGGGCCGTTTGAGGCTAGGCCTAAGCAGGTATCACGCTTTCACCACACGCGGCGGGAGGGTCAAGGACGAGCTAACACGGCAGTGGCACCAAAAAATCCTAAAAAACACTTTGATGTCCTCGCGCAGCCCAGAACCAAAAAACACGGAAGGGCATCTCAGGAATCTAAAAAAAACACTCGGCGGACCTTACTTCAGGACATGATGTGACCCGGTCCGGCGCTGAAGGCAAGGGGGGGCGGGGGCCGGCGGCGGACAGGGCGCGGTGTGGGTTACACAACAGCCGCTTTCAGCCTTCTCATGCTTGTGTTGCGTGACTTGTCGGGATGCAGAGCTGCAGAGCTGCAGGAGCACCGCTCTCTCGGGTGCATGCCAGAACCTGCGCAGGTCCGCCAAAAGGAAGGGTCTGTTTTTGGCGAGGGCGAGCGCGCCGCGGCCCGGCACCGGCCGCTGATTATAGACGGAAATTAGCATCGCGCCAAACGATGGCTCTCGGCCCTCGGTCCAGCGAATACATTAGCGGCGTAAAGTCCGACAACGGAGAGAATGACAAAGAGAAGCCAAAAATGCTTATACATATATATACTATTACGCACTCTATATACTTACTACCTATAAATATGGATTGTGACCTGGAAACGGGAGGAACAGCACAGAGAGAAGCGAGAAAAGAAAGAAGATTGTTAACCCCCTGGGTTGTCTTTATCGGCAACATGAGATTTTTTGTTATTGTTCGACTATTCACCCGGGTTTTGTCGTTTTCCTGATGTTGCAGTCCTGTTTTCGACCTTTCTTTATGAAAACAGACAAAAAGTAATTCCTTGTAAACACAGTCTTCATGAACTATTCAATTTTATGTTGTTGTGACCGCGTTCGTTGCACAGAAACCCAACAATTATGATAAAGGCACCCACTTTATGAAAACGGCTCAAATGACCCGAGGACAAGGGAGGGTCACTCCCTCCATGTGTCCTCATGTTGTCTTTCATAGGTCTTCATATTGTCTCATGTTCGTCCCCTATTGTACTCCATTGGGGCCCATCATGTTGTCCTACGCTGTCCTCATGTGGTCCCCTCATGTCCTCATGTTGCGTTATAGGTCCTATGTTGTCTCATCGTTTCCTTCATGTGTCTGTATTGTCTAATGTTGCGCCACTGTGTCCCCATGTTGTCTCATGTGTCCTCATGTTGCCTTCATATTGCTCAGTGTCCTACCTGCGTGTCGTCATGTGGTTTCATGTTGTCCTTCAGCGGTTCCGTCATGTTTGTCTTATGGTGTGTATCTGTCCAGGGTACCGACTTCTCCGTCATGTTGTGTCCTTAAGCTCGGTCTATTCGTTGTCTTCCCCCTGGGCCCGTTCCCTCCCATTCGCTGTTTCGCACGATACTCATGTGTTGGTCTCAGTTATTCCCACATACATCATAATCGTTTGATTCCCTCTCGCTCACCTACTGCCAAGTTCCACCTGACACTCTACCTCTTCATTTAATTTTGCGCGTCTTCTTTTATGTTTCTCCGCATGTAAAACCATGGAAGTTCGTTGTGACTAACAGTCGTTGCGACGTAAACGTTAGAATACTTCAGTTACTGTCGATCCAGCTCGCCCATCATTCCTTTAATTTTTATTGTACTCCTATACTCATCCCTTTCACCCATGCGCCCCATGTAGGCTGAGTCCTGCAGCGGCCCGGGTTCGAATCCGACCTTTGTGACATCCCACATCTCTCTCCCATCTTTCCTGTCTATCCACTGTCACTATAATAAAGGGAAAAGACCCCAAAATACTCTTTATTATTCTCTATTTTGCCATGAAAATTCTCGGCCTTCGGGGAAAACCAAAGATCGCTGTGGGTTGCTGGAGTTGTAGTTCCAAGAGACAAACATGTAGAGGGATGATAGTGGGGGGTTTGAGGGCTGTAGTGCCAATGAGAAACCTGTAGAGGGAATGAAGTGTGGGTGAGGAGTTGTTAGTTCCAATGAGCCAACCTGTTAGGGGGACCTGAAGGGAGAGGTGGGTAAGGGGAGTTGTAGTTCCAATAGACAACTGTAGGGGGGGACAAAGTGGTGGGTAGAGGTCTGTTGTAAGTCCAATGACGTCACAACATGTAGAGGAAGCAAAGCGGTTGTGTGCGGGGAATTGTGTTTGCTAAGGAGAAAACCCTGTAGAGGGAATGAAGTGGTGGGTAGAGGGAGTTGTAGTTCCAATGAGACAACCTGTAGGGGGAATGAAGTGGTGGGTAGAGGGAGTTGTAGTTCTAATGAGACAACCTGTAGGGGAACAAAGCTGTGTGTGGGGGAGTTGCAGTTCCAATGAGACAACGCCAACGATTTTGCTTGTGATTTTTACTCTGTGTTCAATGACTTCCTCTCACTAGGTGACGTATTAATAAACCTGCATTTCACCCGTCATGTCGGTTCAGACTCACATGAACGTGAGAGGCGCAGGGACGAGGCGGCGAAGGATGTGCAGGCGGGAGGAAGGAGGAAGGAGCTTGACTTCGATCCAGATGGCTCCGCCGAAAGTGAGACGAGCCGTCAGCCAAACGCAGCGAGGACCTCAGGCGGGCGAGAGACAGCGACTAATTAAAGGTGTTTCTGAAGGGGCCGTTTGATGCTAGGCGTCCCAGCAGGTCTCGCTTTCACACCGCGGCGGACGGGAGGAGAGCTAACACGGCAGTTGGCACCAAAAATCCTAAAACACTTTGATTTGTTCCTGCGCCGATGAACAAACACTGTGACGGGATCTCAGGAATCTAAAAATACTCTGCGGCTTAATTAGGCTGATGATGACCCGGTGGGCCTGAAGGAAGGGGGGGCGGGGGGGCGGGGGAAGGGGGGGGGGCAAACAGCCGCTTTCATGCCTCTCATGCCTCCTCATAGGAAGCCTTTTGTTGTTGTTGTCTGGATGCAGAGCTGCAGAGCTGCAGAGCCACCGGCTCTCGGGTGCTGCCAGAACCTGAGGATCCGCAAAGGAGGGGTCTTGTTTTGGGCGGGGGGGGGGGCACCGCCGTGTTATCTGCCGGCAATTAGCTCGCAAAACGCTCGGACTCCGGCTGGCGCAGAAGATTAGCGGCGTAAAGCGACAAGGAGAGAATACAAAGAGAAGCAAACATGTATAAATATATCTATAATATATACTAATATATATAATATATAAATATGGATGTGACAATGGAAAGGAGGAACAGCTCAGAGAGAAGGAAGAAGAGATGTAACCCTGTTTGTCTTCATGGCACAAATGCAGATCTTTTTTGTTTTGGTCGACTTTTTCCACGGTTTTGTCGGTTTTTCCCGATGTGTTGAGTCCCTTTTTGACTTTCTTTTATGAAAAAGAAAAAGTATTTCTTGTAAAAAAGTTCAATGAAATATTCAAGTTTATTGTGTTTGTGACAGCTTCGTTGACACGAAACCAAATTTTATGATAAAGGAACTTTATGAAAACGGACAAATTGACCGAGGACAAAGGGAGGGTCCTCTCATGTGGCCCTCAGTGTCTTAGGTCTTGTCCTCATATTGTCTCATGTGTCTTCATTGAGTTCTTCATGGGTCCTCATTGTCAGTCACTCTAATTATTGTCCATCATGTTGCCTCATCATGTCCTCATGTTGTCCTCATGTGTCCTCATGGTTACTGTATGGTCCTCATGGTCCTCAGTTGTCCCCCATGTTGCCTCATGTTGTCTCATGTTGCCTTCATTTGTCCTTCCATGTTGCCTCATGGTGTCTTCATGTTGTATTCATGTGTGTATCCATGTTGTACCCAATGTTGTCTCATGTTGTCACTCAGTGTCCTCATGTTGTCATCATGTTGTCTCATGTTGTCTCATGGTTGTCCCCATGGGTCGTCTATATCAGTGTTCTTTTAATTCCCAAAATAACATGATTGATTCCAACGCTCTTTGCCAAGTACAAATCTATACTTTCATTAATTTGGGTTTATCTATTTTTATAGCATTGTAACAACAAAATGGAAGTGTTGTTGAAAATAGTATTGAGTAAAGTTGACATCTCCCAGTCTGTGATTATCATCCAACATCCATTCCTTTAATTTAGTCTCAATAATTCCTAATTTATGCTTTTAACTCAAACATTAGGTCTAATCCTATAAATGATGGTTATTGACCATAAATTCCCAAAAAACTGTAAATAAAGTTAATAAGTTAGTGTACGTAGTGTTGAAACGTCAAAAAAAGTGACAAACATTGCAAAAAAAGTGATAAAAAGGGACAAAAAACTTAAGAAAAGTAAAAAACATCGGTAAAAAGCATCAACAAAAGAGTTGATTTTCAATTTTGACGGGAAGACAACACGAGGGTTAAGGATTGGGGGGGGGGGGGGGGGTGGATAAGGGGGTCTTAAAAAGTAAACATTCTCAAAAATCTAAATTTTCGGCCCTTAACGAGACAACACGAGGGTTAAAAATGATAGGAACTACAGAGCGGAGGTCCTTGTTTGTGGAGGACTTAGAAGGTCAGCGCGTCCTGAGAATCAGGAACGCCGTCTGGATCTCGCCGGCGCGGAGACGGCCGACTCCAAACTTTTTTTTTGGTGTCCTTCTCTTTCTTTTTTCTCTGAGCGCAATCAGGAGGAAAATGGAGCTGCTGTCCGAGCTGGACGAGAGGAGATAACTCCCAGGAGGAGATCGGGCCGAAATCAGGAGAAGAAAAGAGAAAGGGAAAATTGATGGAAGGAAGGGGGACATAAAACCGAGGGTGCTCCTGGTCCACCTCCGAAATGAAAATCCCATTTCAAAAAGGGGCGTGGAGTGTTACAGAGGGGAGGGAGGGGAGGAGGAGGAGGAGGAGGAAGAAGAAAACAAAAGAGGGCTGCAGCAGGAATCCGGGTGCCCGAGGAGAGACAATGATTCTCAATTACGATGTTCTGTTCTCAATTTTAG
The DNA here is from genome assembly GCF_008692095.1 of Etheostoma spectabile. Taxonomy (NCBI): domain Eukaryota; kingdom Metazoa; phylum Chordata; class Actinopteri; order Perciformes; family Percidae; genus Etheostoma; species Etheostoma spectabile. Next base: position 250,393 of record NW_022605580.1, on the reverse strand, counting down.
ACAAGAGCAAAGGAAATAAAGGAGAGGAAGGGGGGGGGGGGGGTGGAGAAGGGTTGGTTTGGGGATGGGGGGGGGGGGGTGATGTAGGGAGAGGCTGTTAGAAAGGAGGAAGGAAGGATACACATAGTGGGAAAAGAGAGGGGCAAAACACACGGAGCAGCGGGGATGGAAGAAACAAATAATAAGAGAAACAGAATTTTTTTTTTTAATTTTCATTTTTATTAATACATTTGACAGGGGACATGGACATTAATGAACATCGCTGTAAATGCACCAAAAGGCCATTTCATCCATTGTCCCTGGACAGTCCAGAACTGTCCATAAGAGGATCAGCACAACACGAGTATATAAAAGTAGTTAAAACACATAAAAACTTTCAAATCCGTTGATAAATACAGGGATCAAATGTAAAGACATTAGGGGGAAACAAGATATATATATAATTATAATAATATGAACTAAAAAGATACTACAACATTGGACATTTTATTCATCTTATCCCACTTGAAAGCAGACACTCCATCTCCATCTCCATCAGACTCCATCTCATCTTAGAGAATCCACGCCGCTCCCCATGGGCCTCCCTCCCCCCCGCCGCCACCCACCCTCCTGCCCCGGTTTTTGTCATCAACTCCCCGTCTTCCTCCCGCGGTCGTTCCCTCCGAGTCGTCTGTAATCAGAAAGCCTTTTCTCGGGTGGATGTGCAGTCAGTGGAGCTGAGGTCACATGTTCTGGGATGTAAACTAGTATGTTCACAAGGCATCACCGAAAAGTAAACGGGTACCAAAGAACTGAAGGTGAAAGGTGAACCCTCTGGAACCGGGAAACTCGCACCCACGAGTAAAAAAGCACCCGATTTTAGTTTAATCGTTTTTTGAACCCTAGAAGCGATTTGACTTACCTCACGGTGCATTTAAATTCTGACGAGTTTGGTTACGGCGGTCTGTTCGGGGTCTTTCTAGTCTCTCGCGGGGTGGTTTTCTATCAGCCGGGAACTTCAGCCCTCTTTGGGCTTTAAATCACATATGTTATATCCAAGATTGGTCCACTTCATGTCCATAATTCATCGCGTTTGGCCTCATTTCTCGCGCTGGCTCGCTCCTCCGTCTCTCTCTCTGTCTGTCACTGTGTATTGTTTCAGGAAGTGCATGCCCATATATGGGAGATAAAACGGACCCTCGTATGGAAAGCCAGAGGGGCAAAAAGGCAATAGGCTGTATGGAAGGCCAAATAATGACATATTTAGACACATATTTGCGTGATAACATTGCTGGGGTGTGATATCAATAAATATGACATTATTATGTTATATTGGATAAGTAAATGTCATGAGGCAAAAAGCATCTTGACGTCTTTAAAAATTGTTGGTATTTTGTCAACTGTATAAGTTATAATGATTATTTTCACAGTTGTGACTCCCAGGCCAGTGATGACAAGTGTTTTAAGAGAGAAACTGGCTTAGAGAGGTATCAGCGAATACAGTACATATCTGGAAGAGTGTTGTTCGTTATTCTTATTATCATCTTCAGGGCCCTACAACCATTTTAAATGCAAGTGACACTCACTGCAACCAATATCAAAACCAGTTTGTCCGAAAACAATGATGTTCATATCTTGATGTAGACAACAGGGTGGTGTTTGTACAAGTATTTAACAATAAAATGCCAGACGGTACAATAACTGTAAAAATGGCCTCAGGGACAGAGGGTTAAAAAATGAACACTTGGTGATTTTTTTCACGTTTTCAGCGGTTTTTTGTTTTGGGTTGATTTTTCTCTGCGGTTTTGAAGCTCGTCCAACATTTGTCCCTTTTTAAATGTCCTTGGTCTAGTTCGGATATAGATTATTTATTCTGTGCCCAACGGGTCGGTCCGACACCCGAGGGACACAGAGGGGTTAATGTCGACTTTTCAGCGTTATTTTGACGGCCCATATTATTTGGGGCAAAATAAGTAAATATGAAACTGAAAAGGGTCAAATTTGACCCGAGGACCACGGAGGGTGGAGACTTCTCAGTCGTTCTTTTAGCCCTGTGTGTCTTCCAGAGCAGACCATGCCAATTTTGGGTTTTTTCTGGGGGGGAAAATACTTTTCTCTGGTAAAAAAATCGCATTTCCCCCGATGTTTAAGTCACTTTTTTACTGAGGCTTTTGAAGCTTTGTTTAAATTTGTTATAAAAGAAAAAAAAACCACAAATTTTGAGATAGGAACTTTTTGAAAAAATGTGGTCAAAATTGACCCAGAGGACAACAGGATGGTTAACGCAGGGGAGGAGCCAAGGTAGGGCGGAGTCGGTGGCTTCTCCCTGCAGGTCTCCGACACCCCAATTCAAGTAGAGGTGTACTCTGTCATAGAGCCGGCCTGCGTCGGCCATGACACCATGATAATACGTAGAGTGGTTCCGCGCCGCGTATGAGGAACACGGCTCCGATCATCAGAGTGACCGGCGCTTTACGGCAGCGTGAATTAAAGATTGTGGTTTATTGCAGCGGCAGATCCCTACGACACCCCCCCCCCACCCCGGGCGCTGTTTTATTCGGCGCGCGTGGAGTCCGTGTTGGTGATTAAGAGCGGGCTGGATTGTCCCTTTTATCCCGTTAGCTGCATGATCGCTTGTCCTTTGAATTTTTTTTTATTTGTCAAGTGTGGTTTGTCATTCGAAGATGGAGACCTTCCTTAAAAGATAAGTAAAAGCCACACGAGAGGGTGATTTTACGTGACTATCGGCAAGGACCGAGACGCGCATTCGTTACCCTACCGTAATAGCGTCGCCTGAAGGGGATATTGTTCCAAGGGACCAAGAAAATTAAAGGTGAAGGGAAAAAAGTATCACCTTTGGCGATTTTTTTTTTTCCGAGTTTGTTTGGTCAACTTTTTTCAGCATAAAAAAAAAAAATAAAAAAACAATGGAGTTTTGAAGCTTTTTCGCGGACAGGATTTCCTTTGTAACAGTTCCTGTGGTCATTCAGTCCGTATGGTAGTATTCTTTCTAAAGCGGGCGATCTCGATCCCGTAGGAAAACAGTGAGGGTATTGCGCTGTTTTTTTCGGTAAGCCGCGTGCGTCCGTGGTGATGTCAGAGCGGTGGGGGGGGGGGGGGGGGTGGGGAAGGGAAACTGAGGACATCAGCGATCACGATGCGCTGAGAAGAAACGAGCTTGTTCTCTTCCTGCTGTTGTGTATGATCACTACTCGATTACTTATGCGTTCCAGCAATATGGCAGCGCTTGACTAATTAGTTCAAAAGAGGCGGCCGGGGTAATACATGTCACTGTAACAATGGTTTTATTGCCTACAAGCTGTGATGGTCCAACGGACAAATATAATGGTGGATTTAATGCAAAGTGGATAGAGAGGGGGGCAGGGGGGATGGACGGGAGAAGATAGAGGTGGAGCAAGAGGGAGAAGGGAGAACAAACGCGGGAGTGTTATCCTATCGTGACGTGTGTTTTTGCAGTTTAAGGACCGCGAGACTGGAGCCGGAAGCTAACACGCCACATTTATACAAGTGCATTTTACACTAATTCATCAGTTACAAACAACAGCTCTGCTCTAGCTATTCTAACCTTATTACCACGTTTTTCATTACACACGTTTGTTTTTGTCGTGCAGGAGTTGTTATGCTCGTGGGATGGTGTTGATGGAACATCCCATGTCATTTTTAGTGTCTTTCACCTTTTGTGTTGAACAATTGATGTTTTGATTGCCAATTGATTGTGTGTATATTAAGGTTGTAGGAATTGCACATTGGGTAAACCAGGTCGAGAATGTAAAAAATAAGCAAGACATGTCAAGAATCATGTTGATGTATGAAAAAAGCACTGAGTCTGATATGTAAGACGGTGAATTAATGAATTATTTCTTTACGAACCTATATTGAATTACACACTATTCTAAGACAGGGGAGCGCTTGGTTTCGCAGGGGTGTTCAACAGGGGGTCCAGGACCCTAGGGGGTCTCAAGAGTCAATGCAAGGGGGCCGGCGCTACCCAAATTATTGTTGAGCTTTGTGATTTTCCCAAGATCCAAGTATTTACGTATCAAATGTTAATATGGGCCCCTATGTAAGGTACGCCATCCACCAGATCGGGGGATCCTCACAGTACGTTTTAAAAAATAAATATTCTAATTTTTCGAATTAGTAGACATTCAAATGCTTAGTATTCCATGAAGAGGAAAACCGTATTGTGTATAAGGCTTTTAGGCTGCCCACGTTAAAAACTACAAAAATGCCTAAAAAAAGGACCAAACAAAATCTGGAAGAAAAATTGACACAAAAACTAAAAAAATACTGAAAAAAAGGGGATTTTTTTTTTTTTTTTACAAGTGACCAAAAAAATGATGTCAAAAGTAGTGACATGACATTGGTAGAAATTGACAAAAAACATTAGAAACGAGTACAAAAAAAGTAGCAATGTTGAATTTCAACACAGAAACACACCAAGTTGCAGGGCTATCGCTTTAACAGCCAACACTGGTCGGTTGCTAGTTTACAACAACAGAACAAATCCAGCTCCACACACCCACACACACACACAGCCACCACACCACACACAACAACACACGTCTGCACTGTGGTTTGCGAAAATGTTCTCGAAGGGAAGTTTGATTTGGAAGTCTGCACTCCATCTCGTGAAGTGCTGCTAAAGATCTGTAGTTTAAGTGACGTGTGAACATGAGGTTCCAGCGTATAGTCAATAGGAGCGATAAAACCCGAGTCAGTAAGTTGCACGCATATTCACTAGCCTTTGAACAGCGACTGAATGATATGTGCCAGTCGCAGGGAAATATTAAAAAAAACCCAGACCCTGGTGTTTATCGGCGGCACCATCACATCAAATGGAAATATGATGTGCTGTGTGCAGTTCGTGTTGTTATAGTTAGACAACTTTTAAAAGCCCGACAGACTGATTATAGGTGGAAACTTGGCTGGACTTTAAATACAAGTTCATCGGCCCCGCGATGTTCAAAATGGAAAGACCTGAGGAATGTTGAATCATAATGCATGTTGGCTAGAATCAACACGAAGAAGGCGAACTTTTAGGAGGACCTGGGAATGTCTTTTTTTGTAGGTTGGGAACATGCGAAAAATGTAAACACATGGGACTGAATGTAATTTGCAAAAAAAAGGGAGATGGGATGTGACAGCGGGCCCGTTGGTTGGTGTGGTATTTGTCTGTGGCGTTGGGCTACAAGTGCTTGTTCCTCGGTTGATGTGTACTTTGCTGGGTGTGTGTGTGTGTGTTGTGTGTGTGCTGTGTGTGTGGTGTGTGTGTGAAGAAATAACAAACTCAATGACCAAAATTTAACTTCTATGGTTTTACCAACAAAAATTTTCGCCTCTGCACAACTGACAAAGTCCAAACGTCTGCGAGCTTCTATGACAATACGGTAATGCCTTTACTAGGAACAGTAATTCTCGCGGTTGTGACCACAATCTTTAGCCTATTTCTACAAAACCGACAGCCTGAATCACGCAACGTCTTGGTCTTTCTCCTTAAACTTCTCCGGGACTGAACATGTTTCCTGGTGAAAGTTTGTGTTCTTCCCATTTAATTCCTCCAGGACAGGAACACCTGTTTCCTGGTGGAAAGTCCTTGTGTTTTTCTCATTAACTTCTCAGGACATGACACCTGTTTCTGAGTGGAAAAGTCTTGTGTTTTTCTCTTAACTTCGCATGGGACTGAAACACCTGTGTCCTGGTTGAAAGTCTTTGTTGCTCCTCCTTAACCTCCCCAGGGACTTGACACACCGGTTCCTGGTGAAAGTCTGTTTTTCTCCTTAACTTCTCCAGGAAGAAACCTGTTTCTGGTGTGAAAAGTCTTGTGTCTCCTTAACTTATCCAGGACAGGAACTCCGGGTCCACCGGTTTGAAAGGATGAGTGTTTGAATTAATATGATAATCGGATTTGTGCTCGATCAACCAGAGTCAACGAGGTGGAACCCCCCCCCCCCCCCTTTTCCACCCCCCTCTCTTTTCCTGCTCCATATTTGGGAACATCTTTAATTAGGCCTAAGATTTTTAGATTTAAGGTTTGAAAAAAAAAAGGATCACTGGAGGATCTGATGTGTTGTAAAAAGCAGATCAGGGATCTAAGGGATAACGTTGTAGCACTAACAACCATTTAAACACTAACCGGCTTTATATTGTTGTCCCCCCACAGATCATCATAAGATAACGACAAGGTTTACATTGTAAAAAGAGGATTATTTAAAAGATTATACTATGGTATTGATCTTATTTAAAAATAATAAGCTACTCCAGAAGGGCTAATTCTTATCTTTAGACTTTTTTTAAATTTTAAATATAGATATACGGTATTAGGTTTGTAACTAGTACATAATTACACATCGTTTACGATAGGCCTGTTGTCTTGGCGGTGTGAATAAAGTATTTTAACTGAATAAAGGTCCTCACTCTGTCTGTGAGATAGTCCCCCCCCATAATGAATAAAGTAAGCACTGGAGTATTTGTGGGAAAGGTTTTCTTGTATGATCAGTTTCAAAAGATTGTAGGAACTGTTGTATTTGGTTTCATGTCTACAGATGGTTTCTGTTCAAAGTGGCATTGAATTAAATGCACCTGCTCTTCTCACATGATAGTACTTTCTGAAGGTCTTCGCAAAACTGATGTCTGTCGTAAATAGTTTAGAAACATCTTGTCACAGTGTCCAACATGATTTGGCTTGTGGCGGCCGGTTGCTTGCAAGTTTTTTTCACTAGTTTTAATCATTATACCAACACACTTTTATACGTTGAACACATTACACATTACTGGCTCTATGGTTCATGCCTCTGTGAACCAAAGTTTTGCGATTTGTGCTTTGACTGAAACAC
>NW_022605580.1:233283-243532 GCF_008692095.1 Etheostoma spectabile | reverse complement strand
TTTGAGAAAACACCATCTGGTAAGAACTGCCCAACGAAGCTTCGGGAGGAGACGTTTAGTTCAGTTTTTATTTATTGTCACGTCGCGTTAAATGGTGTTTTGAACGGCAAATTAATGCCTGGAAACGAAAGAGAAATCATAACACATATAGCGCCAGGGTGCAGGCCAGGGATGGTGAGAGATCACTCAGACTCAAGTGCGTGACTAAAACTAACTATCATAGCCATACTCGCCTTTGCTAAATAAAATCCCCAGTGGGAAAATGGACCACACATTTGGAGGGTTGGCTCTCGGTGAACGCTGAGTTTGAAGAGAGTGGGAGGACAGGTGCCTGACGCCTTTGTGCCCACTTCACGTGGGAACGTGAAAAAACTCCCGGGATCGCTTTCCATGTTGCGCGTTGTGCATTAGTTCAAGTTTAAGTTTATTGTCCGACATGCAACTTAAAGTACCACAGCAATGAAATACGATATGACTTATTGCACCCTCTCAGCACCAGTACAACAGTGACAGTTACAATATAACAATAATAATAACCAAATAAACATTAAAACCCTTTAAAACACCCAACGACAGTGTTGATGTGAACTAATACATATGTATGAATAATATATATGTATCTGCAAAATGGAGAGATGTCAGAGCTGTGGGTGGTGGGGGGGGGGGGACTGCCCATGGAAAGGTGACTTGATCAAGAAGCACCTTGGCAGTGGCCGGAGGGGACCGTGACACCTCTCAGTACCAGTCACACCACCATGCTTTCGGTGTACGGGGACTTGAACCAGCGACCCTCCGGTTCGCAGCCCAACTCCCTACAGGCTGCGGCTACTGCCCCCTACCCCCATGTTCTTTTCTACCAAAAACTACCTCATGCCGCCTCCATGTAGGCCTGCATTTGTCCTGCAGCGGCCCCGGGTTCGAATCCGACCTTTGGACATCCCAAATCCCTCCTATCCATTTTCCTGGTGATCAATGTCACTATAATAAAGGGGGAAAAGACCCCAAATATACGTTTATATATTGATTTGCCATGAAAATTCTTGCCTTAGGGGAACCAAAAGCTGTGGTAGCGGAGTTGTGTTCCAATGAAGACAACCCTGTAGAGGGAATGAAGGGGGGTAGAGGGAGTGTGAGTTCCAATGAGACAACCTGTGAGGACCAAAGCGGTGTGTGGCGGGAGTTGTAGTTCCAATGAGACAACCGTAGGGGGACCTGAAGACGGTGGTTAAGGGCGAGTTGTAGTTCACATGAGACAACTGTGGAGGGACAAAAGTGGTGGGTAGAGGGGTTGTAGTTCCAATGAGACAACCTGTAGAGGACCAAAGCGGTGTGTGGGGGAATTGTAGTTCTAATGAGACAACCTGTAGAGGGAATGAAGTGGGGGTAGTAGGGGAGTTGTAGTTCCAATGAGACAACCTGTAGGGGGAATGAAGGGTGGGTTAGAGGGGAGTTGTAGTTCTAATGAGACAACCTGTCGGGGAACCAAGCTGTGTGTGGGGGCGTAGTGCAGTTCCAATGAGGACAACAGCAACGATTTTGCCTTGTGATTTTTACTCGTGTTGGTTCAATGACTTCCTCTCACTAGGTGACGTATTAATAAACCTGCATTTCACCCGTCATGTCGGTTCGACTCACATGAACGTGAGAGGCGCAGGGACGAGGCGGCGAAGGATGTGCAGGCGGGAGGAAGGAGGAAGGAGCGTTGACTTCGATCGTGGCTCCCCAGAGGAAAGTGAGACGAGCCGTCAGCCAAACGCAGCGGAGACCTCAGGGGCGCGGAGAGACAGCGACTAATTAAAGGTGCTTTGAAGGGGCCGTTTGATGCTAGGCGTTCCAGCAGGGTCTCGCTTTCACACCGCGGCGGACGGGAGGAGAGCTAACACGGCAGTGGCACCAAAAATCCTAAAACACTTTGATTGTTCCTGCGCCGATGAACAAACCTGTGACGGGATCTCAGGAATCTAAAAATAATCTGCGGCGCTTAATTAGGCTGATGATGACCGGTGGGCCTGAAGGAAGGGGGGGCGGGGGGGGGGCGGGGGAAGGGGTGGGGGCAAACAGCCGCTTTCATCCTCCTCATGCCTTTGTGTTGTTGTTGGATGCAGAGCTGCAGAGCTGCAGCCAGCCTCCGTCTCTCGGGTGCGCCAGAACCTGAGGATCCGCAAAGGAAGGGGTCTTGTTTTGGCGGGGGGGGGGGCACCGCCGCTGTCATCTGCGGCAATTAGCTCGGCAAACGCTCGGCTCCGGCCTGGCAGCGAATACATTAGCGGCGTAAAGTCGACAAGGAGAGAATACAAAGAGAAGCAAACATGTATAAATATATATATATATATATACATATATATATATATATATATAAATATGGATGTGACAATGGAAAGGAGGAACAGCTCAGAGAGAAGGAGAAAGAAGATGTTAACCCCTGTGTTGTCTTCATGGCAACAATGCAGATCTTTTTTGTTTTGGTCGACTTTTTCCACGGTTTTGTCGGTTTTCCCTGATGTTTGAGTCCCTTTTTCGACTTTCTTTTATGAAAAAGAAAAAGTAATTTCCCTTGTAAAAAAGTTTCAATGAAATATTCAATGTTATTTTGTTTGTGGACAGCTTCGTTGACGACGAAACCCAAATTTTATGATAAAGGAATTATGTGAAAACGGACAAATTGACCAGGACAAAGGGAGGGTCCTCCCTCATGTGGCCCTAATGTGGTCTAACTTGTCTCATATTGTCCTCATGTTGATATCTAGGTCCTCAGTGTCTCAGTTGTCCTCATGGTTGTCCTCATGTTGTCCTATATTGTCCTCTGTTAATGTCTCATTGTCCTCATGTGGTCCTCATGTTGTCCTCATGGTGTCCTCGTATGGTCCTCATGTTGTCTAATGTTGTCCCAATGTTGTCCTCATGTTGTCCTCATGTTGCTTCATTTTCCTCATGTTGCCTCATGGGTCTTCATGTTGTATCATGTGTATCATGTTGTCCCATGTTGTCACTCATGTTGTATCATGTGTCCTCATGTTGTCTCAGTTGTGTCCCTCATGTTGTCTCATGTTGTCCCCATGTGTCCTATATCAGTGTTCTTTTAATTCCCCAAAATAACATGATTGATTCCAACGCTCTTTGCCAAGTACAAATCTTACTTTCATTAATTTTGGGTCTTATTCTATTTTATAGCATTGTAACACAAAATGGAAGTGTTGTTGAAATAGTATGGAGTAAAAGTTGACATCTTCCCGTCTGTGATTATCATCAACATCCATTCCTTTAATTAGTCTCAATAATTCCTATATTTGCTTTTCAACTCAAACATTAGGTCTAATTTCCTATAAATGATCGTGTTATGACCATAAATTCCCAAAATAACTGTAAAACTAACAGTTTAATAAGTTAGTGTACGTAGTGTTGAAAACGTCAAAAAAAGTGACAAACATTGAAAAAAAAGTGTTGAAAAAAGGGACAAAAAACTTAAGAAAAGGTTAAAAACATCGGTAAAAAGCATCAACAAAAGAGTTGATTTTCAATTTTGACGGGAAGACAACACGAGGGTTAAGGATTGGGGGGGGGGGGGGGGGGGGTGCGATAAGGGGGGTCTTAAAACAAAGAAACATTTCCAAAATCTAAATTTTCGGCCTTAACGAGACAACACGAGGGTTAAACATTTGATAGGAACTACAGAGCGGAGGTCCTTGTTTGTGGAGGACTTAGAAGGTCAGCGCGTCCTGAGAATCAGGAACGCCGTCTGGATCTCGCCGGGCGGACGACGGCCGACTCCAAACTTTTTTTTTTGTGTGTCTCTTCTTCTTCTTCTTTTCTCTGAGCTCCATCAGGAGGAAAATGGAGCTGCTGTCCGAGCTGGACCGAGAGGAGATAACTCCCAGGAGGAGATCGGGCCGAAATCAGGAGAAGAAAAGAGAAAGGGAAAATTGATGGAAGGAAGGGGACATAAAAACGACGGGTGCTCCTGGTCCACCTCAAATGAAAATCCCATTTCAAAAAGGGGCTTGTGGAGTTTACAGAGGGGAGGGGGAGGAGGAGGAGGAGGAGAAGAAGAAAACCAAAAGATGGGCTGCAGCAGAATCCCGGGTGCCCGAGGAGAGACAATGATCTTCAATTACCGACTGTTCTGTTCTCAATTTTAGACAAGAGCAAAGGAAATAAAGAGAAGGAAGGGGGGGGGGGGGGTGGAGAGGGTTGGTGGGGTGGGGGGGGGGGGGGGGGGCCGGGGTGATGGGTGAGGGGGGTGGGTGATCGGTGATGTAGGGAGGAGATGTTAGAAAGGAGGAAGGAGGATACACACATGTGGAAAGAAGAGGGTCAAAACACACCGGAGCAGCGGGGATGGAAGAACAAATAATAAGAGAAACAGAACTTTTTTTTTTTAATTTTCATTTTTTATTAATCCATTTGACAGGGACAGTGGACATTAATGAACATCGCTGTAAATGCACCAAAAGGCCTTTTTTCATCCATTGTCCCTGGACACGTCTCAGAACTGTCCAATAAGAAGATTACAGTCAACAACACGAGTATAAAAAGTAGTAAAACACATAAAACTCTTCAAATCCCGTTGATAAATACAGTGATCAAATGTAATAGACATTAGGGGAAAAAAAGATATATATAATATATATATATATATATAAATAAAAAAGATACTACACATTGACATTTTATTCATCTTATCCCACTGAAGCAGACACTCCATCTCCATCTCCATCAGACTCCATCTCATCCTTAGAGCATCCACGCCGCCTCCCCATGGGCCTCCCTCCCCCCCCCCGCCGCCACCCCCCCTCCTGCCCCGGTTTTTGTCATCAACTCCCCGTCTTCCTCCCGCGGTCGTTCCCTCCGAGTCGTCTGTAATTCAGAATAGCCTTTTCTCGGGGTGGATGTGCAGCAGTGCAGCTGAGATGGTCACATGTTTGGGATTGTAAACTAGTATTGTTACAAAGGCATCACGAAGTACAAGGGGTACCAAGACATTGAAGGTGAAAGGTGAACCCTCTGGACCGGGGACACTCGCCCCACGAGTAAAAAAAGCACCTCCGATTCTTAGTTTAATCGTTTTTTGAACATTAGAACGCATTGACTTACCTCCGTGTTGCTTTAAATTTGACGAGTTGCGTTTACGGCGGGCTTTTCCGGTGTCGTTCTAGCCTCTACGGGGGGTTTTCTACCAGCCTGGATACTCTCAGCCTCTTTGGCTTTAAATCCACACTGTTATATCCAAGATTGGTCCACTTCGTCCATAATCATCGCGTTTGGCGCATTTCTGCCGCTGGCTCATCCGTCCCCTCTCTGCTGTCCTGTTATTGTTTCAGAAGTGCTTGCCATATAGGGAGATAAAGGACCCCTCTTGTATGAAAGCCAGAGGGGACAAAAAGGCCATAGGCTGTATGGAAGGCCAAATAATGCACTATTTAGACACATATTTGCTTGTATAACATTGCTGTGGGTGTGATATCAATAAATATGACATTATTATGTTATTATTGGCATAAGTAAATGTCATGAGAGCAAAAGCATCTTGACTGTCTTTGAAAAATTGTGTGTATTTTGTCAACTGTATAAGTTATAATGATTATTTCTTCACAGTGTGACTCCCAGGACATATGACAAGTGTTTTAGAGAGGAAAATGGCTTAGAGAGGTTATCAGGATATCAGTACATATCTGGAAGAGTCGTGTTCCGTTTTATTTATTTATTCATCTTCAAGGCCCTACAACCATTTTTAACATGCAAGTGACCTCACTGCAACCCAAATATTCCAATAACCCAGTTTGTCCTGAAAACAATGATGTTCATATCTTGACTGTAGACAACAGGGTTGATGTTTTACAAGTTATTATAAAATAAATCCAGACGGACAATTAACTGTAAAAATGGCCTCAGGGCCCAGAGGGTTAAAAAATGAATCACCTTTGGTGATTTTTTTCACTTTTTTCAGCGTTTTTTTGTTTTTGTTGAATTTTTCCTGCGTTTTTGAAGCTTTGTCCAACATTTGTCCCTTTTTTCAACGTACCTTGGTCCTAGTTCGGATATATTATTATTCTGTTGCCAACGGGTCGGTCCGACCCCGAGGACAGCAGGAGGGTTAATGTCGACTTTTTCAGCGCTTATTTTGACGGCCCATATTTTTGGGGCAAAAATAAGTAAATAATGAACTGAAAACGGGTCAAATTTGACCCCGAGGACCACGAGAGGGTTGAGATCTTTCTCAGGCTCGTCTCTTTTAGCCCTGATGTTGTCTTCCAGCAGACCATGCCACTTTTGGGTTTTCTGGGGAACAATCTTTTCTCTGGTAAACAAAATCTCATTTTCCCCCGATGTTTAAGTCACTTTTTCTGAGCTTTTGAAGCTTTTTTAAACTTTTTATAAAAGAAAAAAAAACACAAATTTCTGACGTATAGGAACTTTTTGAAAAAATGGGTCAAATTGACCCGAGGACAACAGGAGGGTTAATCTGCAGGGAGCTCAAGTAGGGCGGAGTCGGTGCTTCTCCCTGCCCGTCTCCGACACCCCCCCCAATCAATTAGAGGTTCGTCCTGTACTAGAGCCGGCCTGCGTCGGCCATGACACCATGAAATACCGTAGAGTGGTTCCCGCCGCGTATTGAGCGAACCCGGCTCCGATCATCAGCGTGACCGGCGCTTTACGGCAGCGTGAAATTAAAAGGATCTTGTTTTATTGCAGCGGCAGATCCCTCCGCCACCCCGTGCGCTGTTTTATTCGGAGCGGCGTGGCGTCCGTGGTGATGTAAGAGCGGGCCTGGATTTGTCCCTTTTTATCCCGTTAGCTGATGATCGCTTGTTTCCTTTTTAATTTTTTTTTTATTTTGACAAGTTGGTTTGTTCATTTCTGATGTGAGACCTTCCTTTAAAGATGAAGTAATGCCACACGAGAGGGTTTGATTTAACGTGACTATCGGCAAGGACCGAGACGCGCTTCGTTACCCTCCGTTAGCGTCTCTGAAGTGGGATATTGTTACAAGGTGACCAAGAAAATTAAAGGTGAAAGGTGAAAAATGTATCACCTTTGGCGATTTTTTTTTTTCCGATTTTGTTTGGTCACTTTTTTCAGCATTTAAAAAAAAAAATAAAAAAAAAATTGCGTTTTTGAAGCTTTTTCCGACATTTGTCCCTTTTGTCAACGTTCCTTGGTCATAGTCCTGATGTATTATTCTTTTCTAAACGGGTCGATCTGACCCCGAGGACAACAGGAGGGTTGCGCTGTTTTTTCGGAGCCGCGTGCCGTCCGTGGTGATGTCAGAGCGGTGGGGGGGGGGGGGGGGGGGGGGGGGGGGGGGGGGGGGGGGGGGGAACTGCAGGAATCAGCGATCCGAGCGCTGAGAAACGAGCTTGTCTCTCTCTCCTTCGCTGTTATTGATCACCTCGCTTCCTTATGCGTTTCCACATAATAGGCAGCGCTGACTTAATTAGTCAAAAGAGAGGCCGGGTAATTACATGTCACTTTAACAATGTGTTTTATTGCCTACAAGCTGTGATGGTACCACACAAATCTAATGGTGGATTTAATGCAAAGTGGACTAGAGAGGGGGGGATGGAGGGAAGAAGATAGAGGATGGATCAAGTAGAGGAAGAAGGAGAACAACGCGGGAGTTTATCCTACGTGACGTGTTGTTTTTGCAGTTTAAGGAAGCCGAGACTGGAGCCTGAAGCTAACACGCCACATTTACTACAATGTTCATTTACACTAATTCCATCATTACAACAACAGCTCTGCTCTCGCTTTCTAACCTTAATTAACACGTTTTTCATTACAACACTCGTTTGTTTTTGTCTGTGCAGAGTTATGCTCGTGGGATGTGTTTGATGAACATCCCACGTCATTTCTTATGTTCCTTCACCTTTTGTAGTTGACCTGATATTTTTGTTATGCATTGCAATTGATTGTGTTGTATATTAATGTGTAGGAATTGCACATGTGTAAACCAGTAGAATGTAAAAAATGAAGACATGTCAAGAATATGTTAGTATGAAAAAGCCTGAGTCTGATATAAGCCGGTTAATTATATAATTATTCTCTTAGCACTATATTTAATTTACACTATTCTAAGTACAGGCTGGAGTTGGTTTCAGCAGGGGTGTTCAACAGGGGGTCCAGGACCCCTAGGGGGTCCTTAAGAGTCAATGCAAGGGGGCGCCTCCAAATTATTGTTAGCTTTTGATTTTTCCCAAGAATCCAACGTATTACTAGCAAATGTTAATCTGGCCTATGTAAGGTAGCCATCCACAGATACGGGGAATCCTCACATGTACGTTTTAAAAATAAATATTCATAATTTTTTCCATTATTAGACATTTCAAATGCTTAGTATTCCATGAAGAAAAAGTATGTGTAAAGGCTTTAGGCTGCCCACATGTTAAAAAACTACAAAAAATGCTAAAAAAGTGACCAACAAAATCGGAAAAATTGACAAAAACATAAAAAAAATACTGAAAAAAGGGATTTTTTTTTTTTTTTTTAAATGACCAAAAAAAAGAGTCAAAGTGACATGAAATTGGTATGAAATTGACAAAAACATCTAGAAAAATGTACAAAAAGTACGAAATGTTGAAATTTCAACCCAGAAAAACACAAAGTTGCAGGTATCGCTTTAACAGTCCAAACACTGGCGGTGCGTTTAACAAAGAATCAAATCCAGCTCCACACACACACACACACACACACACACACACACACACACACGTATGCCTTTGGTTTTGCCGAAATGTCCTGAAGGGAAGTTTGATTTGAGAAGTCTGCACTCCATCTCTGTGAAGTGCTGCTAAATATCTGTAGTTTCATGTGAGTGTGAACTGAGTTCCAGCGCTCATAGTCAAGAGGAGATAAAACCCCGAGTCAGTAATTGCACGCATAATTCACTTAGCCCTTTGAAACGCTGAATTATATGTGCAGTCAGTGAAATATTAAAAAAACCCAGACCCTGGTTTTATGGCTGCACCATTCCATCAAATGGAAATATGATGTGCTGTGTGCAGCGTGTTGTATATATGTAGCACACCGTTTTTAAAGCCCGACAGATCTGATATGGTTTGGAAACTTCTGGACCTTTAAATAAAGTCCTCGCCCCGGATGTTAAAAAATGGAAAGACCTGATGAATGTTGCATCATAATGCATGTTGGCTAGAATCAACGAAGAAGGAGAACTTTTTAGGAGGACCTGGGAATGTCTTTTTTTTGTAGGTTGGGCACATGGAAAAATGTAAACACATGGTGATGAATGTATATTTTCCAAAAAAAGGAGATGTGGATTTGCAGGAGGCCGTTGTGTATGGTGTGGTATTCTGTCTGTTGGCGTTGGGCTCAGTGCTTGTTCTCGAGTTTGATTGTGTATTTGTGTGTGTGTGTGTGTGTGTGTGTGTGTGTGTGTGTGTGTGTGTGTGTGAAGAAATAAAAACTTCAATGACAAAAAAATTAACTTCTCTAGGTTTTACCAAATTTCGGCTGCACAACTGATCAAAGTCCAAACTGTCTGCGAGCTTCTCCTGACAATACGGTAATTCCTCTACTATGTAACAGTAATTCTCGCGGTTGTGACACAATCTTTAGCCTATTTCTACAAAAACGAATCCTGAATCATCGCAAGTCTTGTGTTTTCTCCTTAACTTCTCCAGGACATGAACACCTGTTTCCTGGTGGAAAGTCTTGTGTTTTTCTCTTAACTTCTCAGGACATGACACCTGTTTCCTGGTGAAGTCTTGTGTTTTTCTCTTAACTTCCAGGGACGTGAACACCTGTGTCCTGGTGAAAGTCTTTGGTTCTTCCTTAACTCTCCCAGGACTGAACACCGGTTTCCTGGTGAAAGTCTGTTTTCTCCTTAACTTCTCCAGGACGAAACCTGTTTCCTGGTGAAAGTCTTGTGTTTTCTCCTTAACTTCTCCAGGACATGAACTCCGGTCACCGGTTTGAAAGGACTGAGTTTTTGAATTAATCTGATTAATCTGATCTTCGTGCTCTTATACAACAGGAGTCAACGAGGGGCATATAGTGAGACATACGTGGAATACGCATGAAATACAGCGCTTTACCTTTTGTAACTTTGTGCACAAAACAGTTCATGCGAACATCGTGTACAGTTACACACCAGAACAGCCGCTTAACCCTTGTGTCGTCTTCCCGTCAAAATTGAAAATCAACACTTATGTTGATGCTTTCTATCGATGTTTTTAACTTTTTCTTATGTTTATCATTTTTTTTGAAGTTTTCAACACTACGTAACACTAACTTA
>NW_022605580.1:231978-233273 GCF_008692095.1 Etheostoma spectabile | reverse complement strand
TTTTACAGTTATTTTTGGAATTTATGGTGAATAACCATAATTTACAGGAAATTATACCTAATGTTTGAGTTAGAAAAGCAGAAATTATGAATATTGAAAACTAAAGTTAAAGGACGAGATGTTTGATGATAATCACAGACTGGATATGTCAACTTTACTCAATACTATTTAATGTATTACCAATTCTACTTTATATACATATCATATAATACTACTACTATTACAACACTTCACTTTGTTTACAAGCTATAAATATAATAAGACCAAAATTAATGAAAGTAGAGATTTGTACTGGCAAAGAGCGTTGGAATCAATCATGTTATTTGGGGAATTAAAAGACATTGATATAGGACAAACTGAGGACAACATGAGGACAACATGGGGACCAACATGAGACACCATGACGACATGAACACCATAGGACAACATGAGGACAACATAGGACAACATGAAGACAACATGGGCAACTGGGGACCAACATGAGTGACAACATGAGGACAACATGAAAGACAACATGAGACAACATGAGGACAACATGAGGACAACCATGACGACACACATGAGGCAACATGTGGGACAACCTATGACAACATGAGAACAACATGGTACAACAGGGTGACACTAAGGAACACATAGAAAAGCACATGGGACAACATGATGACAACACAGGACAACATGGTCCCCAATGATACAACATAACAAACCTTAGGACAACAGGGACAACATGGGGAAACATGAGGACAACATGAGGACAACGATGGTGACAGCATGAGTGACACGCATGGGGACAATCATGAGGCAGCATGACAGTGAGGGACAAGATACAACATGAACCACATGGTAAGACCTGAAGACAACATGAAGACAATATGAGACAACTATGAGGACAACATGAGGACAACATGAAGACAACATGAGGACAACATGAGGACAACATGAAGACAACATGAAGACAACATGAGGACAACATGAGGACAACATGAGGACAACATGAAGACAATATGAGGGTTAAATGGACTGTCTCGGGGGGGCTGCTGGCTCTGTCCCAGAGCAGGACGATTTCTTTAGGCTCCGACGGCGTCGTGCAAACCCTGCCGCGCACCGCGCCAATTAACCAATTAAAGCTCAAGATTGAGCACAAAACCTGACGACAGAGTGTCTTCTGAGTCGCGGCCCCGCCCCCTTCCTCCTTGACAGGAGTCGATTGGATCGCCCTCCCCACATGTCAGATCTGTATTTCTGGGGCAAGACCAGGAGGAATTAGGCTTACAAAGGACTCACTCCATATTCAAAAA
>NW_022605580.1:230849-231935 GCF_008692095.1 Etheostoma spectabile | reverse complement strand
GGGGGGGGGGGGGGGGGGGGTTCGGAGTCTTCACCCTTTCTGACTTTTCTTTTTTTTGACGAGCCGCTTCATTTATCCCGAGGATCGGCTGTCAGTCCCGTCCGTCAGGAAGTCTCAAATGAGCTCGTGGACCTGGACAGCGTGCCGGAGATGGATTAAGCTCCAGATTTTAACTGCAGGACCATCAGCGGGCTCTCGGATCCCCGGCGCACCGGAGGGTACGCGCCACCAAATCACTCTCCCTTCTTCACGCCGATAGGGGGAATTGATTCAGTTTACATAAATTAACATACATCATGGCCGCCCAGCGTGCCCCTGGGAGGGAGAGCACGGTCGTTTAAGGAAGGAAAAAATGAGCCGCGCTCGTCTTTTTTTGTTTTGTTTTTTACTTTCAAATTGAAAAGTTGTGATGAAAAAAAAAACACAAGTGAAATTCTCTGAGTTTAATTTGTTGTTTTTTTCTTGCAAGTGTCACAATCAAATTATTGTTTTCATCATTTATTTAACTTTTGATTGCTGATGATCCGCTGCTTTACCCGGCTCATCTGGAAACAGATGAATACTGGAAGTGAAAGTGGATTTTTTTTAATCTTCAACAGGGGGTCCGGGGGCCCCCTAGGGGGTCCGGGGGCCCCTAGGGGGTCCTCACATCAGCTGCAGGGGGGCCACATAAATATTGTTTGATGGTTTAAAAAAGATGTATATGATATGTGTCTAAAAATATAGGCTACATTAACATAAATTCAACATATTTGTTAAGATAAAACAGAAATTGAATGCATATATCAATGATGGGTTGAATATGGCAACACTTTTCATTTTAAAAGCTCAGTTTAAAGATTATTTTTTGGGGCTTTTCCACATTTATTTGATAAGACAGCTTGATGAGAAACGGGACAGAAGGGGGGGGGGGGGGGGGGGGCAAGGAATGAAAGTGATCCGGTGTAATTTATAAAGAGCGTTGGAAGGAATCAGATCCATTTTTTATGGTAATTGTTGAAAAAACATCATATTTCAGATGTAACATTTCTTTTTTACCTTTCTATGGCGGAAAGTAACTGAGCTTTTAAAAACTGTAGGCACGGG
>NW_022605580.1:213737-230824 GCF_008692095.1 Etheostoma spectabile | reverse complement strand
GTTTTAAAGAAAGCGCTGGCGACCCTGTTCTGGGGATGAAACTGAGGTACAATGTTACCCCAATGGGGAGCAACCTTTAGTTTAGCTGGAAGAGCGGTGGCAACACAAGACGTTATGGGACAGTTGGGAAACCAGAGTGTACATGCCTTTAAGTTCAACAATAGTTTGATGGATAAAGGTTGACACCATGGTTAACTACGAATTAGTTAATTACATTTTAGTTTTCACCGGATTTTGTTTCCATTCATAATGTGTACAGTTTCCAAAATTTGCTGTGTAGATCAACAAAGGGTTGCTTTATACTTTTGTTAATTCATAAGTTTGCAATAATGAGGGAAATTTCCACCATTAAAACAAGTACAGGCTAACAACCCTAGTTTGGAAGTATGGAACAACCTAAATATAAAGTGATTCTGTTTAGATATACGGGACACCACAAATAATATTAGATTTGGCTCTTCTTTCATCTTGGTTCATGTAAAAATCAGTGATGATATTGTGACATGAAACTCGTTCTCAGATGTCAGCCACAGACTAATTGAATCCCTGGAGAACTATGGTTTAGCCTGTTTCTTGTTGGGCTCCACCATTAAAATTGAAGTATTTTTGGACATATAGTAAATTCTCACAATTAAATATGCATGCAAACCTTAATGGGTTGTCTGTAGATTTGCGGTCATCATGAGCAGTAAGCCAAATATAAACTTGTGAGTTTCTCGCCATGTTGGTTGATTAATATTTTTGTTGCGCACCTAACTCTACAAGTATTTGCATAGTGTGACTTTACACACCACACGCACTAATAGGCATAGTTTATTTTTGTAGGTGTATATTTAATGACAATGGTAAACATATGGGTATTATATACTGATTAACACCAACTTGCCGTTGTCGGGAGACTGCGCACGCGCCACAACACACACACACACACACACCACACACACACACACACACACACCACACCACAAGCACCACACACACACACACACCCACCACCACACCACACACACCACACAAACAAGTGGCATGAAACTCGATGTCTGGCTCCGGACAGAGGCGATTTGATCGTAGGTATACTCTATTTTTACACCTATGGTTATGATTAAGGATGAAGCTGGGTCAATTGCAGATGTGCCCCCTGCGAGCCTTGTTCACTACAGACCTCGCCGAGTGCCTTGGAGGTAGTACAGGACTGGAACACACTTATCTGTCTTCAGGCTCAATTCTTCTCAGCACCATGCGATGTCAGCATATGGCTGCTACAGGGTTCTGAACAGCAGCTGCACAGATTGCGGTTGGCAGTCTCGCTATGGCTTTCTAAATCTGTGAGTAAATACATCAACATCGAAACCAGATGCCCTTTATAGAACACACCCTCCTGGTTTTGGCAGAACTAACTTAACAACCTATGATTGCCTCTAGTTTCACAATAAAGCAATCATAGATGTTACTTTGTGTGATTCAGCCACTAAAAGGAACGCAGCTAGAAGATACACTTCAATTATTAAACTCTAATACCTGTGAGGGCTGCATTACACTCTTAAAAAACGTAGACAAAATGCAACTTTGGAAGCTTTCCAATGACTACATTACTTTAGATAAATAGGATATAAATTCAAACAAGAATTTGGAGGCAAGTGTTTATCAGTTGATCAAAAACTTAGATAATGTCCTCATTGCAGCTATAATCAGCATTACAGCTAGACATATTTGAAGTTGTCACAGTAGAAACGACGCTTGGGTGTTACTAATTTACTATATTGATCATATGTAATGATGGACTCCGTTCTGTTGTGCTGTGGAAGCGATGGCAGTGTGATTGTGAGCAACAGGGACCGTTACCAACAGTATAACTTTATTAAATGTACAAGCATGGATAACCTGTACCTTGTCAACAGTAACATGTCCAATACAGATTTACGATCATGGGCGTAAAGGCTCTGTAATAAATGTTCTGATTTTTAAACTCAACATTAAAATCCAATAAGTGAAAATATTTAAATGAAAAATAAAGTGTTGCGACGTCCTTAGTGGACTTGTCCTTTTACATCGCCTCAAACATTGTTGATGTTCGGGTTTGTTTTGGACTCAGTGCCATTTTGCCCTTTAGAACCAAGTATTTGCAAAATAGCAGCAATATTACAAAAATAATAATCGTTTACCTAATAGTTAAAGAAGAACAGAGGGGAAGACACAATCTTTTGCCAAAGTGGATCCAAGGTCCAAGGTATTCTGGTGATGGTCTGGTAATCTGTGAAACCAGGACAATATTGTAATACGGTGCTTAGGTCTTACATCGTCCAACACGTTTACATAGTCAGAAATATTTTGTAAACCCTCACCCAGATGCATCTCTTTAAGGTTTCTTGTTGTTGTGTGTTTTGTTTTGTTCCTTGTTCTTTTTTGTGTAGTGACCTGGACTGAAGGACGTGAAACAATGCCACTCACACTAGGCTGTTTGAAGATGCTGAGGAGATCTGATGTGGGGTGGAATACAACTGATCCTCATTCGCTCAAAGGGATCTGCACTCGTGAGCCAGCAGGGAGTCTGATCCGTCTGTCGTTAGTGCTGATAACTCCTGAGGAGCGACAAAGAGTTGTAGAGGATGAAAGAAGGAAGAATGTGAGACAGGATTAATCTTGGATCGTGAGTGTCGTGTATTGGGCTGGTAGGCAGAACATGAAGGTTCGTTTCTAACATTCAGTCTTGTGCAATCTTGTTTAAAGTGTGCGGGGGTTACTTTCACCAGCATAATATATCCTCCTTCTTAATGACCTATAAAACTGGAGTACACCTACTCTCTTCTTACTTTTACAGAACAGAAATAAGAACACTTAACAGTCCATTTCCATCAACATACTAGCACGGCGTAGCTGCTTGCATGGTCTCAGCTTCAACCAGTCTGTTCATTTGCTGAGTTTGTATTACTAGAATGCAGAGTTTACTCGTGTTCACGATTACAACTTTTGCGAATTCTTAAGTTTGGATAACGTGCTTGCATAAGAGAACCCGCGAAGGAATGCAAATTGAATTAGATATATTAGAAATATGTATCTTTGCGAGGTAAGGGTACAGTTCTGCACCACCAATTAGGGCCAAACTGAGAATTCACGATTCTTTGATCAAAATTTGAGAGTAATGATTAATATCATCGGTATTGTATTTTACCAGAACCAATTTTTTATTGTCAACCTGGGCTAGTATAACTTGCTTCACGATCATATTGTGCTACATAGATGCTCTGCGATAGTTGGATGTGAGAAAATATGTACCACCATACAGCCTGCAAACCAAAGTAATGAATTGAAATTATCTGAAATAAATAGGATAATAGATTAAAAAAAATCTTGAGAAAGCTCCTCACTGTTTTCAAAACAATAAAGATTTCTAAAGAACTAGGGAGGATAAGAAAGGGGGCGGGTGAGGACGTAGATTCAGCACAGTGAAAACTGAATCATCTGAATGGGGGCCAGCAGGGCTCCGTCGTCACACGCTATTGACTCTCGAAAAGGAACTAGATGGCATTCAATAACCGTTCCTCTGTGTTTCTCCCGTGACCGTGCGTTGATAGCAGCCGTTACCAGCGGAAGACATGGGCACATACAGGTTGACTCTCCTCTAACAGAGAACACGGGCTAATAACATAAAAGCTGCTTTATGGACAAGATGTCAGAAGTGGCACCGGCGCGATGTGGTCGTCCAGCAGTGTTGGTCCTCTCCAGGTTGTCTGGGGAGCCGTGGTGGATTTGCGTGAATGGGCTGCGGGGAGAATAGAGGAAAGACTACCAAACACAGCACGGATCACAGAATGAAAGGTTTCAGTAACGCAACTAAAGCCATATCGAAATATAAACAAACATTGCTGTTCATGGGAGACGGCAGAGCAGATGCTGAGGACATTAGGTGCACTGGTGCAACTAAGTAAAATATATGCACCCCTGACGCAAGTTGTGATCTAACAGGACCACTAAACTAGCACTGGTCACTGTGTGTCTTGTGAAAAACAACACAGAATGGACCAAACTTGTTGCGTTTACTGGTAAATGGTAAACCTTGTGACCCACCGTAGACGACCCCTGCTATCTGGTTGTTTATTTTCCTTCACGTACTCTGTTCATCCTTTATCTGCTCTACATCTATAAACCTTAATCTTTTTTTGCTAGGTATCAACTCTTCCTTGCACATGGGATCAGACATTTTCTTTACAAACGGCCCCGCCCTACAGATCGCCCCCCCCCCATCTTAACTATTAGTCAAAATAATTCATAATTTCTGCTTTTTTAACTCAGATATTAGGTGTAATTCTATATAAATGAGGGTTTATTGACCATGAATTTCAAAAAAGTGGTAAAACTAGTAATGTGGTGTTAGTGGAAACTAAAACAAAGTCTGAAAAAGGGACGAAAATGTAAATTTTAAAACGGTATTTTTTGTTTCACAGTGTTTTATATCAAAAATATGGGTTTCTTTCAACCAAATTGTCCAAACAGAACATGGATGATTCCATAAAACATCACTTTCATTGAATTTTTTGGGTGTTTTATTTAATCTTATAATTTAATTTTTGTTTTTTTTAATGCTTTCCAAACAGTATCCGGACTAAACTTTGACATGTACCCATCTGAGATCCAATCAACGTCCTCAGATCTTAACTATTAGTCAAAATAACTCATAATTTCTGCCTTTTTAACTAAAAACGTACGTGTAATTTGATATACTAAATGAGGTTTGTTGTCTATGAATTCCAAGAAAAAGAATAATAAAACCTGTTATTAAACCAGCTCAGGTTTTTAAAAAAGCTGGAAAAAGCGACAAAAACATCGGAAATGCCCGAAAAATATTTTTCAATTTTTACCTGAAAGGACGAGTTCATGGTTGAAGGGAAGACCTTTCCTTTCCTGAGAACAGCCGGTCACATGGCTCAACACACACTCAGGATTACCAACCATCGTTTATACATTAGGGTCCATTTCCAGGCAGGTGTGTGTGTGTGTGTGTGTGTGTGTGTGTGTGTGTGTGTGTGTTGGTCGTTAGCCACACCATCCAATTATCATTGAGCATCTCCTGTTTCTCAGGAGCGTTGTTTTCTTTTCTGGATGGCTATTCCCTTTCCTCCGTCACTCGTGCAGGCCTCTCCCCCCCCTTCCCACCCCGTCCCCCTTTCCAACTTTAGGAACGACTCCTGTGACGCTGAAACACACACCCCCCACCACTCCACCCAGTTACATCCAGTAGCAGGTTCCCATGGGACAGAGAACCCCCCCTCTGCTTTCCGGACAGGAATGGAGTCGTAGAGACGACGGAAGATCACCGGTACGGGGCAGGTGGACGGAGCTGGCATAGAGGACACACTAGACCCCCCTTATCTAATCTGTTGTCTCCTAATGAGTCTCAGAGATGTGTCCCCCCTCTGTGTCGGCCGAGATGGGGCTGTTAAAGTCTTTGTGTCCCCGAGGCTAATTACATCGCGGCCGTTTAACGCGGGACGAGGCCCGGGGGTAAGTGGAGGAAATTGATTGGACGGGGGGGGGGGGAGGGGGGGGGACGACCGCTCTGGTTACCTGGTGGATCCCCCTGAACACAGAAACCCCCTTGTTCTGGTCTTCAGGAGGGGCGTTGTTTGAACCGGCCATCTTCCCTCTTCAGGGACCGTTTATCAGGAGATTAAAGGACGGGACAACGGACGTACCTCGCGGTCGGAAAGCGCACGGGCGGGGCGCCCCGGAGGTCGGTATGAGGTCGCCTCTGTCTCGGTCTCGTGCCTTTCCTCTCTGCGTCCAGGTGAAGAAGAAAAGTTCTTTTGATGGAGGAATGCAAGACAACAAAAAAAACATGAAAGTGATATAAAAATTACGGAAATATAAGGAAAAAAGAGATAAGGAAAGTGTAGAGAAATAGTGGACAAAAAACATACGGACAGGTTTTGAAAATATTTTTGTTTTTTGTTTTTTTATATTATTAATCCTTTATTTAACCAGGGAATCCCTATTGAGATTCAGAATTCTTTAAAGAGAGACCTGGGCCAAGGAGCAGCCAAAATCACAAACACATACATAAACACCCAAGTTACATTTTCAAGGTAAAAAAGGACCCAAAATGTTAAAAAACACAGTTAGGACTCTCCCCCAAAGAAAAACAAAGCTTAATGTCTCCAATCACAACTCCTACACTAGTGTTAAAATTCATTAATGGGACATAAAGGTTTCTAAAATTTAGTACTTTCTGTAGATTAGTTCCACCACCAGGTGCTGAATAATAGAAACGCCAGTTCTTCATAATTCGGTTGCCCCTCGTGGCTCGTTAAACAGCGGCCCCTCTGAGGAGCGTAGCTGAAGGTACCAGAGCAGACAGAGAGGAGATTACAGAGTTTACAGTGAAGTTTGCCAAGTACTTAGCTTTATAAATAAAGATACAGTGTTGTGGTTACGAATTTTAAGTGATGTCCCCAACCAACTAAATCATAAAGAATGCAGTGAGGGGTTGGAGGGACTGGGTTTAGTTATGAAATCGTAGTGCATGCATGGTTTTGTTTTTAAATGAATCAAAATGGGGGGGACGGGCGCAAGATGGCATGATGCGGCATGCATGTACAATATATCTCCATAATCCATTACAGACAGAAAAGTATAGCTTCCCACAACTAACGTGGAAACAAAAAAAGTAACAAAAAAACGACAAAAAACAAGCAACATAAGGACAAAAAGAAGAACAAGGGGAAAGAAAAACATCGAAAGTGACAAAAATTACCCAGACAAAAGAAAAAAACACGTTAAAAAGACTATAAGGGAAAAAAATGACAAAAACGTTGTAAAAGGTTGACAAAAAACAGTTTTAAAAAAAGTAGTACCAATGCCGACAGGAAAAAGGAGGGGGGTGGCAAAATCGAAAGTGACAGAAAAAATGACAAATATGTAAAAAGTGTAGTGGCAATGGTCCAAAACTGTTGAAAGGGTAAGGGTGGCAAAGAAGTGGGAAAAACAGGAAAAAACAGTAACAAAAAAAACGGACACAAAAAGTAAGCAAAAAAGACAAAAAAAAAGCAAACAATAATGTGACAACGAAAAGGGTGGAGGGAAAAAAACATACAAAAATGACAGAACATGACAGAAAAAAAAAAGGGAAAAATACGGGACGAATAAACCACTGTGAAAAGAACAAAAAAAATGTGAAAAAAAAAGAAACAATGATGACAAAAAAAAAAGTAACTTAATGCACAAAAAAAGGAACTTTTAAATGACGCAAAAAAGGAAATTTATGACAAATAAAGGAACCTGTAATGACAAAATAAAAGGACACGGTAATTGACAAAAAAAGGAATACTTTGTATGACAAAAAAAGGAACTTAATGACCCAAAAAAAAAAGTAACTTTAATGATAATACAAAAAGTGAACTCTAATGACAACAAAAGGAACTTAAGACCACAAAAAAAAAAAAAGGAACTTAATGACAAAAAAAGGTAATTGAAATGACAAAAAAGTAACTTTAATGGGACCAAAAAAAAGGAACTTGTAATCAGAGGCACAAAAAAAGGAACTTGGATGACAACCGAAGGAACTTTAATGACAAAAAGGATACTTTAATAAAAGTAACTAAAAAGGTGAACTTAATGAAAAAAAGTAACTTAAGACAAAAAAGTAACTTTAACGACAAAGAAAGTAACGTTTAATGACAAAAAAGGAACTGTAATGACAAAAAAAGTAACTTTAACGACAAAAAAAGGAAAATTTAAGACAAAAAAAGGAACTTTAATGTACAAAAAAGGAACTTTAATGACAAAAAAAGGACTTTAATGACAAAAAGGAACTTTAACGACCAAAAAAAGTAACTTTTTAATGACAAAAAAAGGAACTTTAATGACAAAAAAAAGTAACCTAATGACAAAAAAAAGTAAACTTTAATGACAAAAAAGGAACTTAATGACAAAAAAGGAACTTTAATGACAAAAAAAGGAACGTTAATGAAAACAAAAAGGAACTTTATGAGTCAAAAAAAGAACTTTAATGACCAAAAAAATACGACACACAACTTGTAACACTGAAAAAAAAAAGGAAAACTTTGATGACAAAACAAAAGGAACTTAATGACCAAAAATAAGTAACTAAAAACAACAAAAAAAGCCTAAAAATGACAAAAGAAACGGTGGCGAAAAACATCAAATCGAAAATGAAAAAACAGAAGAAATGAAAAATAAACTTGTTTATTTAAAAAAAGCGTATTTTCATCATTATTTCTGCCCAGATTGCTTATTCTGTCTAGTATCCGTCTGGCTGTTGCCCTGGGTCAAATTTGACCGACGTTGTTCTCGAATTCTGGGTTTCTTGACCAAACGAGCCCAAGTAACACGGATGTGTGGATGCAGGCTGCAGGGAAGCCGTGTCTAATCAATGATTACTTTTATTGAATTGTGGGTGTTTTGTTCTTCGGTTTCACATCGTTTTGAAATAGACTGTGATCCACCGACATCCTCCACGGTCCGAGATCCTTCCTTTGTGTGTTTTTGACAAAACAAGTGTTAAGTGACAAAAATGTTTCAAAAAAGCTATAAAAAAATTTAAACGTTACTTTGCAATTTGACAAGTTCACAAACACCAGGGTGTAAAAATGAATGTTTCTGTCCACGGACCGCATGTGGTTTTTCATTAAACTATTCTTCATTAGAAGGCCTGCCTTAAAAAAGCCTGCTTTAACATAAAGAGCCGCTACTTCTGCAGTCGAAGAATCTTTTTTATTTATTTTTGGTGAATGAAAGCCACTGTATTACAGACACAAAATCGATAAGCTCAAATATTACACATCCAATAGCTTGGATTGAAAAAAAAAAGAACAATTAAAGAATAGTGACAAAAATGACAGAAATGACATAAAAAAGAAAAAAGGAAAAGGACGAACCCTGTGAAAAGGTGAAAAAATGTGAAAAAAGTAACAAGTGACAAAAAAAAAAAGTAACATAATGACAAAAAAGTACTATGACAAAAAAAAACTATGACAAAAAAAAGAGAACTATGAGCAAAAAAAGGAACTTACTGGAAAAAAAAAAATGACAAAAATAAGTAACTTTAATGACAAAAAAAAGTAACTTTAATGACAAAAAAAAACTTTAATGAATCAAAAAAAAAGGAAAACTAATGACAAAAAAAGTAACTTTAATGAAAAGAAAAGGAACTTATGACCAAAAAAAGGAACCTTTAATGACAAAAAAAGGAACTTTAATGACCATAAAAAAGTAGCTTTAAGACAAAATAAAAAAAAAAAAGAACTTTAATGACAAAAAAAGATCAAACTTTAATGACAAAAAAGACTTATGAACAAAAAAAGGAACTTTAATGACAAAAAGGAACTAATGACAAAAGAAAGGAACTTTAATGACAAAAAAAGGAACTTATATGACAAAAAAAGGAAACTTTAATGACAAAAAGACAATGACAAAAAAAGGAACTTTAATGACAAAAGAACTTAATGACAAAAACAAAAAAAAAAAGTAACTTTATGATCAAAAAAAAAAGAACTTTAATGACAAAAAAGTAAACTTTTAACGACAACAAACAAAAGGAACTTTAATGACAAAAAAAGGAACTGTAATGACAAAGAACTGAATTTCAAAAAAAGGAACTTAATGACAAAAAAAGGATACTTTAATGACAAAAAAAAAGGAACTTTAATGACAAAAAAGGAACTAATGACAAAAAAAGACAAGTAACTTTTTAATGACAAAAAAAAGTACTTTAATGACAAAAAAAAAAGTAACTTTAAGAAAAAAAAGGAACTTTAATGACAAAAAGTAACTTTAATGACAAAAAAAAAATAAAAAAAAAACTGTAATGACAAAAAAAAGGAACTTTAATGACAAAAAAGTAACTTTAATGACAAAAAAAGTAAAACTTTAACACAAAAAAAAGGGACTTTAATGACAAAAAAAAGGTAACTTTAAATAGACTTTAGACAAAAAGGAACTTTAATGACAAAAAAGGAACTTTAATGAACAAAAAAAAAAGGAACTTAATGACAAAAATAAAAAAAGGAACTTTAAGACAAAAACAAAAAAAGTGAACTTAATGGACGAAAAAAGTAACTTTAATGACAAAAAAAGGAACTTTAATGACAAAAAAAGGAACTTTATGACAAAACGGAAACTTTAATGACAAAAAAAGGACTAATGAAAACAAAAGTGAACTTTATGACAAAAAAGGAATTAATGAAACGACAGAAAACAAAAAAGGAACTTTAATGACAAAAAAAAGTAACTTTAAGACACACAAAAAGGAACTTTATGACAAAAAAAGGAACTTAGTAAAATGGACATAGAAAAAACGGAACTTTAATGACAAAAAAAAGGACTTTAATGACTAAAAAAAGGAACTTAAAAAGACAAAAAAAAAGGAACTTTAATGACAAAAAAGGAACTTTAATGACAAAAAAAAGTAACTTTAATGACAAAAAAGTAACTTAATGACAAAAAAAGTAACCCTTTAATGACAAAAAAAGGACTTTATGACAAAAAGTACTTTAAGACAAAAAAAAAGTAACAAAGACCAAAAAAAGTAACTTATGACACAAAAAGGAACTTTAATGACAAAAAAAGAACTTTAATGACAAAAAAAAGAAACTAAGACAAAAAAAAGGAACTTTTAATGACAAAAAAGGAACTTTAATGACAAAAAAAGGAACTTTAATGACAAAAAAAGGAACTTTAATGACAAAAAAAGGAACTTTAATGACAAAAAAAGGAACTTTAATGCAAAAAAAGGAACTTTAAGACAAAAAAGTACTTAATGACAAAAAAAAACAAAGTAACTTAAGCGACCAAACAATGAGAAAAGGTAACTTAAGACAAAAAAAGGACTTATGAAAAAAAGTACAAGAACAAAAACTGTAAAACTTTAGCACAAAAAAGGAATTTAATTACAAAAGAATTTAATGAAAAGAACTTTAATTGACATCAAAAAGGAACTTTTGAAAAAAAGAAGCTAAAAAAACAGTAACTTTAATGACAAAATAAGTACAATACAAAATGTACTATACAAAAGGAACTATGAAAAAAAAAGGTAACTTTATGACAAAAAAAAGGAACTTTAATGAAAACCCCAAAAAAAGGAACTTAATGACAAAAAAGAACTTTAATGACAAAAAGGACTAAACAAAAGTGAGACATAAGGACTTTAATGGACCAAAAAAAGGAACTTTAATGACAAAAAAAGGAACTTTAATGACAAAAAAAGGATGTATACAAAAAGGAACTTTAACGACAAAAAAAGAGAACTTTAAGACAAAAAAAAGGAAACTAAAAAGCTTAATGACAAAAAAAGGAACTTTAATGACAAAAAAAGTAACAAAAACAACAAAAAAAGTAACAAAAACAACAAAAAAAGCAACAATAATGACAAAGAAAAGGGCGAAAAACATCGAAAATGACAAAAATTACAGAAAATGAAAAAAACACGTTAAAAAGCCTAAAGGAAAAATGACAAAAACGTGGTGAAAGGTTGAAAAAAAACGTTAAAAAACGTTAAAAAAGCGTATTTTCATCATTATTTCTGCCCCAGATTGCTTATTTCTCGTCCTCTAATCCCGTCTGGCTGTTGCCCTCGGGTCAAATTTGACCGACGTTTGTTCTCGAATTCTGGGTTTCTTTGACCCAAACGAGCCCAAAGTAACACGGATGTGTGGATGCAGGCTGCATGGGAAGCCGTGTCTAATCAATGATTACTTTTATTGAATTGTGGGTGTTTTGTTTCTTTCGGTTTCACATCGTTTGAAATAGACTGTGATCCACTCGACATCCTCCACGAGTCCGAATGATCCTTCATTTGTTTGTTTTGACAAAAACATAGGTGTTAAGTGACAAAAATGTTTCAAAAAGCATAAAAAAATTAAACGTTAATTTGCAATTTTGACAAGTTCACAACACCAGGGTTAAAAAATGAATTGTTTCTGTCCACTGGACCGCTATGTGGTTTTTCATTAAACTATTCTTCATTAGAAGGCCTGCCTCTAAAAAAGCCTGCTTTACATAAGAGCCCGCTACCTTCTGCAGTCGAAGAACTCTTTTTTATTTATTTTTGGATATTGAAAGCCACTGATATACAGACACAATATCTATAAGCTCAAATATTACACATCCAATAGCTTGGATTGAAAAAAAAAAGAACAATTAAAAGAAAGTGACAAAAATGACAGAAATGACAGAAAAAAGAAAAAAGGGAAAAGGGACGAAAACACTGTGAAAAGGTGAAAAAAAATGTGGAAAAAAGTAACAATGATGACAAAAAAAGGAACTTTAATGACAAAAAAAGTAACAATAATGACAAAAAAAGTAACTTTAATGACAAAAAAAGGAACTAATGACAAAAAAAGGAACTTTAATGACAAAAAAAGGAACTTTAATGACAAAAAAAGTAACTTTAATGACAAAAAAAGTAACTTTAATGACAAAAAAAGGAACTTTAATGACAAAAAAGTAACTTATGACAAGAAAGAACTTTAACGACAAAAAAAGGAACTTTAATGACAAAAAAAGGAACTTTAATGACAAAAAGGAACTTTAATTACAAAAAAGTAACTTTAATGACAAAAAAAGTACTTTAATGACAAAAAAAGTAACTTAATGAAAAAAAATACTTAATGACAAAAAAGGAACTTATGACAAAAAAAGGAACTTTAATGACAAAAAAAGAACTTTAATGACAAAAAAAGGAACTTTAATGACAAAAAAAGACTAATGACAACAGGAACTTTAATGAAAAACAAGAACTTATACAAAAGTAACTTTAATGACAAAAAAAGGAACTTTAATGACAAAAAAGTAACTTTTAATGACAAACAAAGATACCTTATGACAAAAAAAAAGGAACTTTAATGACAAAAAAAAGTAACTTTAATGACAAAAAAGAAGAACTTTAATGACAAAAAAAGGAACTTTAATGACAAAAAAGAATAGACAACAAGACTTTAAGACAAAAAAGGAACTTTAAGACAAAAAAGGAACTTTAATGACAAAAAAGGAACTTTTACTGACAAAAAAAGGAACTTAACGACAAAAAGAACTTTAATGACAAAAAAAGTAACTATGACAAAAAAAGTATTGATGACAAAAATTAACTTTACATGACAAAAAAGTAACTTTAATGACAAAAAAGTAACTTTTGACAAAACGGATTTAATGACAAAAAAAAAGGAACTTTAATGACAAAAAAAGTAACTTTTAGACAAAAACAGTAACTTTAGAAAAGACAAGACAAAAAAAACTTTAATGACAAAAAAGAACTTTAATGACAAAAAAGTAACTTTAATGACAAAAAAGGAACTTTAATGACAAAAAAATTAACTTAATGACAAAAAAAGATACTTTAATGACAAAAAAAGGACTTTAATGACAAAAAAAGTAACTTTAATGACAAAAAAGGAACTTTAATGACAAAAAAAGGAACTAATGACAAAAAAAGTAACTTTAATGACAAAAAAAAAGAAACTAATGACAAAAAAAGTAACTAATGACAAAAATCACATGATACAAAACAAGTACTTTATGACAAAAAAGAACTAGACAAAAAATAACTATGACAAAAAAGTAACAATAATGACAAAAAATGTAACTTTTACTGACAAAAAAGGAACTTTAATGACAAAAAAAGAACTTTATGACAAAAAAGGAACTTTAATGACAAAAAAAGGAACTTTAATGACAAAAAAGGAACTTTAATGACAAAAAACAAAAAAGGAACTTTAATGACAAAAAAGTAACAATAATGACAAAAAATGTAACTTTAATGACAAAAAAAGGAACTTAAGCAAAAAAGTAACAATGATGACAAAAAAAGGAACTTTAATGACAAAAAAGGAACTTTATGACAAAAAAAGTAACAATAATGACAAAAATGTACTTTAATGCACAAAAATGAACTTTAAGACAAAAAAAGACTTTAATGACAAAAAAAGGAACTTTTAATGACAAAAAAAAAGGAACTTTAATGACCAAAAAAGGAACTTAAAATGACAAAAAAAGTAACTTTATGACAAAAAAGTAACTATGACAAAAAAAGTACATTTAATGACAAAAAAGGACCTTTAATGACAAAAAAAGGAACTTAATGACAAAAAAAGGAAACTTTAATGACAAAACAAGAAACACAAAAAGGAACTTTAATGACAAAAAAGGACCTTAAGACAAAAAGAACTTATACGACAAAAAAGGAACTTTAATGACAAAAAAAGGAACTTTAATGACAAAAAAAGGAACTTTAATGACAAAAAAAGGAACTTTAATGACAAAAAAAGGAACTTTAACGACAAAAAAAGGAACTTTAATGACAAAAAAAGGAACTTTAATGACAAAAAAAGGAACTTTAATGACAAAAAAAGGAACTTTAACGACAAAAAAAGCAACAATAATGACAAAGAAAAGGGGGAAAAACATCGAAAGTGACAAAAATTACAGAAAATGAAAAAACACGTAAAAAAAGCCTAAAGGAAAAATGACAAAAACGTTGTAAAAGGTTGAAAAAAACGTTAAAAAAAATAACAATGACGACAGGAAAAAGGAGGAAAACATCGATAGTGAAACGAAAAATATGTAAAAAGTGTAGTGGACAATGGTCAAAAACATTGTGAAAGGGTGAAAATAACGTGGAAAAAGTAACAATAACGACAAAAAAAGCAAGCCACTGATATACAGACACAATAACTATAAGCTCAAATATTACACATCCAATAGCTTGGATTGTAGGTCAGATATATATATAAAGTGTAGTGAAATCTTGTTTTCTTTCCCGTAGTGTGAAAGAAGAGATCCAAAATGTCCAAAATGACCAGCTGAAGGTGTTTTCCTGCCGTGTCTGGCCTAGATTACTGTTTCCAGCCTCAGTTTGTAAGTTGTGACGTTTGAAAAGAAAAGGCTTTCACGTCCGTGTGTTTCTGATTGTTGTCCATACGCAGTTGTTTAAGCCAGATTTGTTGGATTTCGGCGTTAAATTGCTCGCTACAGGGAAACACTGTGAGCCTGAAACTAATTAAATGGTGAAATGACCTCCATTATATGTCTTGGAAACATCATAAACTTAGAATAAAACCGCAAAAAAAGCCCCGGGTTGCTCCCATCACCAGTGTCCTGAACGCTTTAAGAACAGTGTTTTGATTATTCAGTTTTACACATAAGTGGCTTCTAACGTAGATCATATAAATACGGAACTAAGGCGCGCACACACGCACGCACACACACACACACACACACCCTGCCTGTTGTCCCTGGTGTGTGTGTGTGGCCAAGACTCTGCCTCCAGGAAGCAGAATGAATAATCAATGGCTCTTAAGTAGAGAGAAACTATACGACATTACACCACAGCGTGTCCACTCTAATGGCATGTGGCCCGTTTTAATGGCCAGCCATTGACCAGCCCCCGAAGTGCTACTCCACCCCCACCCCCCCACCCCCAACCCCCCCCCCCCCCCCCCCCCACGGCCAACGAGAGTGGCTTTAAACCTGCTGGCGGCCCCAGGCGAGCCATATTCCAGATTTATGGTTTACATTAGTTTCCGAGCTCCGGCAGCGACGCGGTAAGTCTCCTAAACAAGCCTCCGGGTGGAGGGGGGCAGGGGGGGTGCTGGCTGCTTTGCTACGTCCACGTATACAAACATGCATGGCTTCCAGAAAGGTACTGAGAGAAGGTTTGGCGATCCCAAAAGATGATTTGATAGCAAGTTGGAGTTAATCCGTAGAGCTCAACAGTGTAGTTTCGGAAGCCAAAATCCTGTTTGCCCCCTTTTCAGTATCTGTTGAATTTTTATTTACTTTCGTGTTGTCCTCGGGTCAAATTTGACCCGTTTTCTGTTTGTTTATTTTAAAAAAAAAACGGGCCTTCAAAATAATCAGCATTAGAAATATCAAATAACTTTGGAAAAATAAAAAAAAAGCACCCACAACATTGAAAAAGTGACAAAAATGTCGGAAAAAGCGACGATGTTGAGGCAGGAAGGAAACGCAAGGGTTAAGCCTGGAACCGAGCCAACCAATAACAACAAAAGATTGTGGAGAAAGTCTTGTGTTTTCTCCTTAACTTCTCCAGGACATGAACACCTGTTTCCTGGTGAAAGTCTTGTGTTTTCTCCTTAACTTCTCCAGGACATGAACACCTGTTTCCTGGTGAAAGTCTGGTGTTTTCTCCTTCACTTCTCCAGGACATGAAATCTGGTCTCCGACTTGAAAGCTCGATGTCTGAGGAGCCAGACAATTACAGTGCATTACTTTCTGTAGTTTGTAGTTCTGTAGATCAGGTCTGGGGGTCAGCCCCTGGTTGAATGGGTGGGAAGCCCCAGATGTTGGGTGAAACAGCTGTAGTGTTTCAGGTCTGCACCCTGTTGCTCTTCATTTTTCGCCAAGTGGCAGATCTGCTCAGTCATGAATGAGTTCATTACAGTGAGGATGGAGGGAGGTGGAAGAAAGGAAGGGAAAGGGAGGGGAGGAAGTGAGTGAGGGATTACAGGCATGCCACCTTCCTCTCCTGTTCTCCTTGATTAAGATGCATCTGCTGTCTGCTCGCGCCCCGGCCGCTTTGTGCATTCATCAACATCAGTTTAATGAAGTGATCAGAGGCTGAGATCAGACACAGCCCCGAAATATTACTCCATTAGCCTTTCCCAGCGTTCTGCAAAACAGGAAACACTGACCCGAGGCATTTGGCTTGTTCCCCCCCCAATATTCTCTTAAGAAACAACCCACCAAAGATGAATATGAAGTGTAACTGATTACCTGTCCAGCCTCTCCAAACACAAACCTTCTTTTCTGAATTAAAGGACAATCTTTCATCCCTGCACTTCAAACAGAAAATACCGGAGTACGCCCCGGCCGCCGCCGCGGAGCGGCCCCGGCGATGATGTTAATAAACTGTCAGCATGTGGCACTTTGTAATTGGGTTTGTGGCTTGTTTAACAAAGAGCGATTGGATAGTTAGAAGAGAGAGAGGAGCAATCTTTCCGCCTCTCCCGTGAAATGAGCCGAGCGTCTCATCCGTGAATGCGTTGTCCCGGAGGAGCGGCGCCTGAGATGTGTCTGTTATCCCTGGTTAATAAACCGAGGCGCCGAGAAAACACCCCCCA
>NW_022605580.1:210890-213727 GCF_008692095.1 Etheostoma spectabile | reverse complement strand
CCCCCCCCTCCCCAGTCACACTCCTGACATCATAAACTCTGTGTAATGCTGTCATAAACATGACACGTCTCGCGCTGTAACCGTTCGCACCGCTTCGTTCAGAACAAACGAGCCCGCGGTGCTTCTTCATGACGTGTTGTGATTTAGTGACGGCGGTAAATCTGGGACCAACAGGAACGCCAGGTGGGCCACAGCCGGGACGCACAGGCCTCCAGGAGGCCGGGGGCCCTCGGCCTCACACCTTCCTCTAAAGGTCTTTGGCATGTTTTTTTGGGGGGAAGCATATTGAGTCAAACTTAGCATGGAGTTTGAAGGAGCTCGTGCTCATTTTCAGGCTCATACTTTTTTTATTTTTGTGTTTTGGGTTACTAGAAAATGTTCTACATGATTAAATGTTAAAAACACATTGTTGGCATACTGTCTGTCTGAGTGTACTGCCGTGCTCCGTCTAGTGCTACGTCTATTGGATGCCCTTGGAGTTTGGAGCAGACTTTCACACAGAAAAGAGAGCTACCAACAGATTAACTTGTAACAACTTTTGCTGATCCTCATTTTCAGCGTGTAGCTCGTTAGCTCGAAGTTTGTTTCCCGTAGCGAAGGGATTTTAAGAATGTCAACACAAAGGGACAAAGGCTTTATAGTGGAAACGTATACCGGGTGATCCAGAACTGGCTGCAGCTTCTCAGAGCTGCCACCTAGTAGACCTCTATTGTTTGTACTGTAACGTGCATACATGCAAATCTGCCAGTGGGATTTATGTAGTTTATGATGATGGTGGCACCTCCATGTTCTGGGATGAGTTAACCCTCATGTTGTCCTCATGTTGTCCTCATGTTGTCCTCATGTTGTCATGTTGTCCTCATGTTGTCCTCATGTTGTCCTCATGTTGTCAGTGTCATGTTGTCCCAATGTTGTCCCCATGTTGTCCCCATGTTGTCTCATGTGTCTCATGTTGGCATGTTGTCCTCATGTTGTCCTCATGTTGCCCTCATGTTGCCCTTATGTTGTCCTAGTGTTCTTCATGTTGCCTCATGTTGCCCTCATGTGTCTTATGTTGTCCTCATGTTGCCTCATGTTGTCATTCCATGTTGTCCTCATGTTGTCCCATGTGTCCTCTTCATGTTGTCATTATGTTGTCCTCAGTTGTCTTCATGTTGTCCTCATGTTGGCCCCAGTTGTCCTCATGTTTCCTCTATCAATGTTCTTTTTAATTCCCCAAAATACATGATTGATTCCAACGCTCTTTGCGAAGTACAAATCTCTACTTTCATTAATTTTGGGTCTTATTCTATTTTATAGCATTGTAAAACAAATGGAAGTGTTTTTGTTTAATAGTTTTGAGTAAAAGTTGACATATTCCAGTCTGTGATTATCCTACTCTTTAATTATCTAAATAGTTCCTAATTTCTGCTTTTCTAACTCAAACATTAGGTATAATTTCCTATAAATTAGGTTTATTGACCACAAAATCCCAAAATAACTGTAAACTAAAGTTAAGAAGTTAATGTTCCGTAGTGTTGGAAACGTCAAAAAAAATGACAAACATTGAAAAAAAAAAAAAAAAAGCAGCAAAAGTGTCGGAAAAGGGACAAAAAACCTAAGAAAAAGTTAGAAACATCAATAAAAGCATCAACAAAAGTGTTGATTTTCAATTTTGACAGGAAGACAACACGAGGGTTAACCCTTCAGGTTTTAGGTCCAACATTATACAATCAGCTGACTCAAGCTTTGACCAATCACTTTAGAGTTTGTGCAGCCAAGTCTCCTTCAGGCCAAATCCTGCGGTGATGAAGCCATCAAACCCCCCCCCCCCCCCCCCCCCCGCCCCGTCACCATCACTGCTGTTGGAGACCACAACTAGGTGAGGGAGGAGGGAGAGGATGGCAGCAGGTGACAGCAGAGAGAGTCCCCCCCCCCCCCCCCAGGTGACACCTCAGCCCTGAAGCTCTGATGCCTCCTTATCGCTGCTGACGTGGAAAAACCTCCTGACTCTTCAGTTTCTCTCCATTTACACACCGAGGTAGTTCCTCGAAGGAGACAGAGACCATGTCCTGGTACTCGCGTGTGAGTTATGTGCAAGCAGTGGCGGGATGCAACAAAGTACATTGACTCAAGTACTGCACTTGTAATTTGAGGTACTTGTACTTTACTTGAGTCTTTTCATGCCACTTTCTACTTCTACTCCGCTACATTTCAGAGAGGAATACAGTATATTACGTTTTTACTCCACCACGTTCGTCTGACAGCTTTAGTTACTAGTTGCTTTCAACATTACACGATTTTTGCACATAAAACTCATGTAGTTTTTCCACAAATCTGATGTTTTATTATCAAGTAACTTAGATGATTAGACCATCAAACACAACTGGATGTTTTACAGTTTCTAAAATGGGAGGATTTTTCTGCATTGAGTACTTTTACTTTTAATACTTTGAGTACATTTTCCTGATGTTACTTGCATACTTACACTTAAGTATTTTTGATGCAGGACTTTTACTTGAGTACTTTTTACAGCGTGCTGTTAGTGCTTTTGCTTAACCCTTGCTAACCCTGTTGTCTTCTGGTTGACCATCCACTTTAGTTCCTTCTGGGTCAAATTTACACTTAATTTCCTTACATTTTACTGTTTTTTTTAAAAATATTTTTGACACATTTTCTGACATCTTTGTCCCTTTTTTAATGCACTTTCCATGCTATGTCACTTTAACATTTCCAAAGCTATTTTTCCCAAACACCAACTTATTACCACTAGTTTTACACTTATGTTTGGAGTCCATGGTCAATACATTTCATGTACAGGACATTATACCTAATTTTGAAATGATGAATTACTTTGA
>NW_022605580.1:209665-210880 GCF_008692095.1 Etheostoma spectabile | reverse complement strand
AGGAACCTGTGTTGATGGATAATCACAGACATGTATCTCAAAGTTTAGTTCAATTTTTTAATTGATATAAAATTGGATCAATAGATATTTATTGATCCAACAAAAGGGAAATGATGGTGTTACGGCAGCAGAATCAGTCACAGCACAGAATATAAATATAAATGAAATACTAGGATACAATATATACACATAAAATATACATAAAATAATAATAATAGGAATAAAAAATAAGAACAAATATTTGAATATATACGGAATGGGAATACTAAAATTTGCAACTGCTTAACTAGTATGCTAAAATGTAGATAAACCAGTTTGCATTAGTGCAGTGTTAGTAGAGTACAATATATACTATAGTGCAGTATTAGTAGAGTATACTATCTAGTATAGTGCAGTACTGTAGAGTCTGAGAGTGTTATCAGCACCCAGTGATGACGTTTAAAGAGTTTTGTGGTCTGTGGTGGGAATGATTTCCTGTAGCGGTCCGTGTGACATCGAAGCGCCATCAAATACCCAAAATTCAATGAAAGTAATAACTAAGTATTTCCTATTTCAGAACTGTTCATAATGTTCATACTGTTCATATTGTAATATAATAACATAATACTACATATCCCAGCATCCTTTGCAGTATGCTCCACATTTAAATAATTTTTATTGAACTTTATTGCACTCATGCCTCTATATTGTGTCTGTTTAGAGTATGTATATATTAGTGTGTGTATATTAGTGTGTATATATTAGTGTGTGTATATTAGTGTGTATATATTAGTGTGTATATATTAGTGTGTATGTATTAGTGTGTATGTATTAGTGTGTATGTATTAGTGTGTATATATTAGTGTGTATATATTAGTGTGTATATATTGGTGTGTATATATTGTTTTGGTTGTTGTGTATGTGTAAGCACATTGTGAGCAACGATGCTCCAAAGAAAAATTCCTCCTATGTGTCCTCATACCTGGCAAATAAAGCTGATTCTGATTTGTAATTGTACTTAACATTTTGGGTAATTAGGTTAAAAAGAACCCCGTGTTTCTGTAGTTTCGAGAACGGGTCAGATTTTGACTCGAGGACCGTACACAGGGTTAAGTAAAGGCTCTGAATACGATGCCTTGTGGATGAGACGTGACCGGGCTGGCATCACGGCCGGTGTCAGGGCAGCGTCAGCTGGCAGGAGCGATGCCAGGAGGAGGAAGATGGGGGAGGAGGGAG
>NW_022605580.1:208765-209655 GCF_008692095.1 Etheostoma spectabile | reverse complement strand
GAGTGGGGGGGGGGTTTGACAGCTGTCAGTGATAGTTTCCTGTTCTGAAGCGAGGTGACAGCCAGCAGAGCCGACCGGTCGGCAGCGCTGACAGCCGCCAGCTTCTTCGAGGAAGGAATGAAAAAAACAAAAAAAAATGAAATGGAGATATTCTGCTGCCAAGGCTCGACGAGACGCTCGACGAGTCGCTCGACTCACACTCTGCTGTCTCAAGATGGCGTGGGATTCTGGCTGTGATGTGGGGAAGCTCATGCATGACAGAGAAGACTGATACCAGGGGTGATAGTATCTCATAAGTTTGACCTAATAACGTCATATGACCTAGTGAATGAAAACGTCCAAATCAGAAAGCCACCTGTTACACTGGCAGAGGAATGAAGACCGAAAATGCAGAGATGTCACGCAGGAGAGTTTATAGCTGAGGGTTTATTTAACCCTCCTGTTGTCCTCGGGACAAATCTGACCCCTTTAAAAAATGTCTATATCTGATATATGGGTTTCTTTTTAACCAAATTACCACCAAAAATGGATTGGATTTCTTCCAACGCTCTTTATGAATACAACTTTCATTCCTCTGATCTCAACTATTAGTCAAAACAATTCATAATTTCTACTTTTTTAACTCTAATATTAGGTATAATTCTATTTAAACAAGGGTTATTGACCATGAAATCCAAAAAGTTGTAAAACTAGTGAGGTGGTGTGAGTGAAATCAAAAAAATAACTCTGAAAAAGGGACGAAAATGTCATAATTTTTGTCTGTTTTTGACTTTGGAGAACAACACAAGGGTTGACAGGGTTATCTGAATACTTTACCTGAGGTCTCTTTTAAATAGACCTTAGTGGTCCCTAATACTGTATCTGGAGTCTCTTTTATATAGACCTTAGTG
>NW_022605580.1:202541-207420 GCF_008692095.1 Etheostoma spectabile | reverse complement strand
GTGTGTGTGTGTGTGTGTGTGTGTGTGTGTGTGTGTGTGTGTGTGTGTGTCCTCATGTATGTGTTGGACTCAGTCCATCACACCGGGGCGAGGCTGAAAGGATGATGCTGTCAATCCTCTCCTTGTCTCTTGTCTGACTTCCTTTCCTGCACCATCTCCCCCTCAGTCAGGAGGAAGAGCTGAAAGAATAAATCCGATCTAAATCTTTTTCTTATTTATTTTTTTTCCTCCTGGCTCAGATTTCCAGTCTGATGCAGCACTCCAGATAGCGAAGCCTCAACTCTCCCAGGACGTAGCCGCCCCGCCTGGCGGCAACATCAGCAGACAACTAACTTGTTAAAAAGTCTCAGCCATCACTCGGCGTCTGTGATAGACAAAAAAATCCATCTACAGGAAATACCAAGGGACCTGCAACATGACAAAGTGGAAGGAAAAAAAGAAACAACAACTGCTAAAGAGATGACAGAAGTTTAAAGTTTTCTTTTAGACTGAACCTGAACAAAAAAGCTCCGGATGTTGGTCTGCTTCTGGACAGGCTTGTTCTCAGGAACCGGTCCTCCATATAGCTATGAAAGGTAAAGCACTGTAATATCTATGTATTCCATGTGTTTATTTCTGTCAGCACCACATTGACGGCTGCTGGATAAGATGGACTGTACTTGTATAGAGCTTTTCGAGTCTCAACAACTACTCCGAGCACTTTTACACACTCATAATTCCTCAAATAAAA
Source organism: Etheostoma spectabile (assembly GCF_008692095.1). NCBI lineage: Eukaryota > Metazoa > Chordata > Actinopteri > Perciformes > Percidae > Etheostoma > Etheostoma spectabile. Next base: position 206,690 of record NW_022605580.1, on the reverse strand, counting down.
GCCGGGGCCTTTTATTTTTTAATAAACATCATCATCACCATACAACAGCAGCCATCAAACACCACCACTGTGGCAGTGTGAACCCTGTACATGTACAGGAAGCAGAAACATAGTATGATTAAAAAACTGAAGAAAAAAACCCATCAGAAATCTTAATCCACCACATGAGCCGGTGACCCCCCCACCCTCCCCATCAGGCCGAGGTCTGAGCCTCGGGCCATCGTTTGGCGGCGTGTCCTCGGGGCCCCGGCGGCTCCCGCAGCAGCAGGGCCGGCGTGGCGCTGGTCCAGCTCCATCGCGGCACTAATCCGCCATTATTCCTCTGAATGGAGCATTAGCATAAACGCTTGGCAGCAGGAGGGGGGGGGGGGGGGGTTTATCTTATTTTTTTTTTTCTTTTTTTTTTTTTTTTTTTTCCGTTTTTTCTTCTTTTTTGTTTTTTTCTATTGTCTTTTTTGGTTTGTATGTTTGTTTTTTTTTTTTTGTTTTTTTTTTTTTTTTTTTTTTTTTTTTTTTTTTCTTTTTTTTGTTTTTTTATTTTCTCTTTCTTTAATTTATACTTTTTTTTTTTGTTTTGTTTCTTTTTTTTTTTTTCTTTTTTTTTATTTTTTTTTATGTTTTTTTTTTTTTTTTTTCTTTTTGTTCTTTTTTTTTTTTTTTTTTTTTTCTTCTTAATGTGGCAGTTGTGATTGGGTCGTTTTCTTTTTGTTTTTTTTTTTCTTTGCTTTTTTTTTGGTTTTTATTTTTTTTTCTTCCTTATCTTTTTTAGTTTTTTTCTGTTTTTTTTTTTTTTTTTTTTTTTTTTTTTTTTTTTTTTTTGTTTTTTTTCTTTTTTTTTTTATTTTTTTTTGTTTCTTTTTTCTTCTTTTTTTTTTTCTTCTTTTTTTTTGTTTTTTTTATTTTTTTTATTTTTCTTTTCGTTTTTTTTGGGGATGGGTCGTTTTTTTTTTTTTTTTTTTTTTTTTTCTTTTTTTTTTTTTTTTCTATTTTTCTGTATTTTTTTTTATTTTTTTTCTTTTTTTGCGTTATTTTTGCTTTTTACTTTTCCTTATTCTCGTTTACTTTTTCTTGGTTTTTTTTTTTAGTTTTTCTTTTTTTTCTCTTTTTTCCTTTGTTTTTTTTTTTTTTCACCCCCCTCCGTCTTTCCACCCCGCAAAAAACAACTCAAGAAGGACCCCTCTCTTGTGTCGAACAAAGAGGTTTTTTTTATGTTTCTTTTTTTATTTTTGTTTTGGGGGCTTATTTTTTTTTTGTTTTATTTTTTTCTTTTTGTTTTTTTTTTTTTTTTTTTTTTTTTTCTGTTACTTTTTATTTCTGGTTTCGTTTCTTTTTTATTTTTCTTTTTTTTTTTTCCCCTGTTTTAGTTTTTCCATCCATCCACGCTGTAGTTTTTTAGAGGTTGAAATAACCCCAAGGGGTAGGTAGACACCAATTAAACCTGTGACGTAAACCTGGTTGGCTCTATACACAAAGGGGATCAAACGCCGAGTCATCTAAAAGTATTGGTGTTTTTTTTTTATACAACAGTGAGGATCTGGTGGGGTGGTGGGAGTTCTGGTGGGGTGGGTTGGGCATGTGGTCGGTTCTTACACCATGGTTAGACCTAACAAACGGTCAATACCAAGACAGTCCTAGGAGACAAAAGAGGTTTTGTTTTAACAATAAAATGGGTCTATCCGCTTCTGAACGGATCCCTTTACTCCGTTTCTATCCATGTGATCCGAACCAAGACTAGACAAATTAATCTGAGAAGCCGGTCAGAGTAGGAGAGGATAGTAGTGGCAAAAACAAGACACAAGCTCTTTGCGTCAGCGTGAATACCAAATCTGGAGATCTTACGTTTCGTGACAAGTATTCACACGACAAGAATTGCAGAAGCTTGTTTTTCTGCAGAAAAGGAAGCCCAAAAGACAACATCACAAAGAGCGTATCCTCCCCGTCGGCTATAAAAAAAAAAGAAGCGATCTCCGCTTTACAACTACCAACCGCCTACCGAACCAATGTTCAAAGATGGTTGTGCCTCTCAGTTCCTCTTAGATAACCAACGCAGCGACAAGAGGAGGGGGACAACCCCCCAGACACCCCTAGCGACCCTCAGTAGGCCTCTTCTCGAGGACAGGGGAGAAGGGGGGAGAGAAGAGACACAAAACCACGGTGAAAATAGGGATTTGGAAATAACCAATTAAATCACAATCCCCCTTGGACAAAAACGAAGGAGATAGGAGGGGTTCTTAAAAAAAAAAGAGCAAAAAAAAGGAGAGAGGGGGCAAGGGGGAGATAAAACAAGATAAAAGAAAAGCGAAAGGAAAAAAAAAAGGTGGGGCGAGAAAGATTCAAACAAGAAAAGAGAAGAAGAACACAGAAAAAAAACACACAAATGCAAAATAGCCTGTCAGCAACATACAGAAAGAAAAGAATCTTAAAGAAAAACCAAAAGAAGGAAGGAAAGTTTTCAAAAGAACAGGAAAGAGAAGAAACGACACAGGATAAAAACAGAAAAGGGGGCAGAGAGGCCAGTGCTCTTCAGGGAGGCTAGGGAGTGCCAAACCTGCGTCACTAGAGAATATAAAACCCTTAAAGAAGCTAGGCGGTGTGATAGGAACCCCATCAGTTCAAGCAAGAAACAACACCTCGAGACCCGCACGCACCATTTTCGCAAACGAAGGCCAGCGCCACCCTAGCGACGCGACCGCACCCGCCTGCAGTCAAACACACGCTCCTAGGTGAGCACAAAAGGACAGGGAGCGGGCCGGGGGCCGCCCCCGCGCGGCAGACGCAGTGCACCAAAACGCGGGGAAAAAACGGAGGGAAGGGCCAGGGGGGGAGGCGCGGGGAAGATTGTGACGAGACAAGTTTAAAAAAAACTTCGTTAAAAACGTCGGCTGACGAGACAATGTCGAGACTCCATAGCAACGCATAACTATTCCCGACTTCCACGAAAAGCAGATTAAGAATTTTGAGACTAAGATTAAAGGAATATGATTTGAAGATAATCACAGACTGGAATATGTCAACTTTTACTCAGTACTATTTAAAAAAAACACTCCATGTGTTTCAAATGCTGTAAATTGAATAAGACCCAAAATTAATGAAAGTAGAGATTTGTACCTTGCAAAGAGCGTTGGAATCAATCATGTATTTTGGGGGTAATCACTTGTGTTGTTTGTCTGTCCCGTCAACCCTGGCAAAAAACATTTGGCCACTTTTTTTTTCAACATCATCGCTTTTTTCCGAGATTTTTCTCATTTTAAAAGTTGTGGGGGTCTTTTTTCTAATGTGTTTGGTGTATTTTTTTCCAACATTTTGCATATTTCTAATGTTTTGCATTTACATTTTATTTCGACGGCCCATTTTTTTTATGCGACAACCCTTATATTTTTTTTTTTTTTTTTTTACTAATTTGACCTAAAAAAAAAAAAAGGACACACCTGGAGGGTTAAGGGACAAGCCGTGGGGGCTTTACGGCACCGTGGGAATAACGGTGGCAGGACACAGACACCGGTCTCTCAGCTGAAAACTCCTGATTTGGCCCAACAACCACCCCAGAAACACCCACCCCCCGCCCAACCACCTATGACAGCTTTCCCCCCTTACGCCCGCCCACATCACACCTAACCCGTCTACATGCTGTTCTCCTCGGTACGTTCTCCACGTGCCATGGGACCTTTTAACATTTAGAGACTTCTTCCACCTCCTGGTGTGACAATGGTGTTACAGAGTTTCCTTATTACATAATTCATTGACAAAGCACGCCCTAACCTGTGGGGGGGAGTGTTGCAGGAGGTGCAGGAGATGTTGTGGATGTCTGCTCTCAGCAGCAGAATCCAGTCCAAGCCTCTAAATGAGACGACTGAAACGCCAGCCGAGCTCGCCCACGGGCGACAATTCAATTAAAGCAGACCGCCCGACACACAGTGCTCCCTGGCACCGCTCACCTCCGCGACTCAGGGGCGTCCTGCACGACCGGACCGGGGCTCCGGGGCCGAGCTTCAGGAGCCCCAAACGTCTGAATTACATAATGGACCCGCCGGTGCGGTGAACGGGCCCGTTCTCATCTCCCCGGCAACAGGTGATTTTAACAAGCACATTTGGAGATTCTTTGGCAGCGTTCCCTGGGAACACAATGCCCCCCCCCCCCCCCCCAATGCC
>NW_022605580.1:201875-202516 GCF_008692095.1 Etheostoma spectabile | reverse complement strand
ATTGGCAAAGAAGCGTTGGAATCCAATCATGTATTTTGGGAAGGAATTACACTATGTGGTTTGTCTGTCCAGTCAACCTGGCAAAAAACATTTGGCCACTTTTTTTCATTACATCATCTCTTTTTCCGGAGATTTTCTCACTTTTAAAAGTTGTGGGGGACTTTTTTCTAATGTGTTTGGTGTGTTTTTTTTCCAACATTTTGCGATATTTCAATGTTGACATTTACATTTTATTTCGACGGCCCATTTTTTATTTTGCGGAAAACCTTATTTTTTTTTTTTTTTTTTTTTACTAATTTGACCAAAAAAAAAAAAACAAGGACACATTGGAGGGTGTAAGGGACAAGCTCGTGGTGGGCTTACGGGACCGTGGAATAACTGGTGTGCAGGACACAGACCCGGTCTTCTCTAGCTGAAAACTCCTGTATTTGGCCCAAAAACCCCCAGAAACACCCCCCCCCGCCCAACACCTATGACAGCAATTTCCCCCCTTACGCACGCGCTAACTACAACCTAACCCGTTTCAGTACAAATCTCTACTTTCATTAATTTTGGGTCTTATTCAATTTTACAGCATTTGAAAACACATGGAAGTGTTTTTTAAATAGTACTGAGTAAAAGTTGACATATTCCAGTCTGTG
>NW_022605580.1:194869-201865 GCF_008692095.1 Etheostoma spectabile | reverse complement strand
ATCAACATCCATTCCTTTAATCTTAGTCTCAATAATTCTTAATTTCTGCTTTTCGGGAAGTCGGAAGTTATGTCGTTGCTATGGAGTCGATACATTGTCTCGTCAGACCGACGTTTTTAACGAAGTTTTAACTTGTCTCGTCACAAATCTTCGGTCTGAACTGGGCTTTAAGAACTTATCTCCTTCATTTTTGTCAAGATTGTGATTTAATGTGTATTTCAAACCCTATTTTCACGTGTTTTTGTGTCTAAGAGACTGAGAGGAACAACAATCTTTGACATTGGTTCAGTAGTAAGCGAGATCGCTGCAGAAACAAGCTGCAATGTGAATAATTGTCCAGTTTGTATTCACCTTCGCAAAGAGCTTGTTTTGCCACTGACCGGCTCAGATTAATATTCTTAGTGTCTGACAACATTATAGAAAGGATCCCTTCAGAGATAGACCCTAAAAACCTCTTTGTGACCTTTTTTGTTTAACCAGAAACCGCCACCCACCAGACTCCATTAAAAAAAACAATACTTTTAGCGTGTATAGAGCCAACATGTCTTCACATGTTAATTGGTAAACTATGTGGTTATTTCAACTAAAACTACAGCTTTGATGGATGGAAAAAGGGGAAAAACGACCCAAGATGGCTTTTTTAAAGACGTATCTTGTTTCTGTCCACTTTGAATGAAGTGTATTTTACGCTGCTAAAATGACTGTTTCTTTACATGGAGTCTGGTGGGTTTAGCGAACGCGATTTTGCAGATGTTTTAATGTAAAACTGTTGCATGTATGTTACACTTTAATAGAAAGGTTGACCTCCTTAGAAATCCCAGGGGAGGGAGAGAGGCCGAAAGACTGTTGTCACACACTTAGAATAATAATCTTAGCCTGTCAGACAATTTCCCTATTAGCTTGTTTCACCGCTGTCGACTGCAGCAATCTCGCTTAATACTGGACCGATCAGTCACCAGCACAGCTTTGATTTGCATTCAGAGCTCAGCAGAGCTGTCCTAGTCCCTCTTAAATTCAAACCTTTGAGAACAACGTCTCCTGGGTATCGTCGAAACCCTAAAGTCTTCACTTCAAACCCCTTACATGAGATGAGCGGGGACCGCTCCAGACAGCAGGTCTGGTGCCTCTGCGGCGTCGAGGGCCCGTGACTCGTTTTGTTGAAGCGCTCCATCAAATAATTCTCGTTCCTCTGCTTTTCATGTTTTGGCTGCGGATGGAGAAGAGATGAAACAGGAAGTCAGGGATAAATCAGCGCCCGTTCCCCTCGGCCGTACGCGTCGGCATCTGCCCACAAGATGAAATCCTTTTTATCACAATTTAGGGGCCGAGCAGGGCAGTTAGGAGAATTATAGCAGCACTCCGTGCAGACACGCCGTTACTCAAAAGCAACGGGACAGCCTCCAACTAGGTCCATCTTTTATACACAGAGTGGAAATTGCATATTGATTGCAACCTGTGCGTGTTTGTGAGTGTGAGTGTGTGTGTGTGTGTGTGTGTGTGTGTGTTTACTAGCGTGTCTATGTGCAAGTGTGTGGTTCCAGTGTCAGGGCATGTTGCCAGTTTTGATGATGAGCCAAAAGGAGAGTGAGTGAGTGAGACACGAAGGAAGGGAGAGAGGCCGAAAGACAGGCAGACAAAGCGAGAGAGAGACAGCAGAAGATAGAGACAGACGGACAGACAGGGAGACGGAAAGAAAATGTCCATTCAGAAAGACAGATTTGTCCCCAATGTGTCGGCGTTCACCAGATGCAGTATCTCTGCTTTGGTATCTTTATGGAGTAATGGTCTTTATCTTCAGCTCCCATATCTTAATTTTTGTGTGTTCAGAACCGCCTAAATTGCCTGGAAATAATATAGAATAATATTTTACGAAGCATGTACTTTATGTTTTGATAAACACAGCAAAAAGATCCCGATCCCATTGCTGCATGTCTTTCCCCCCCCTCTCTCATTTCTTCAGCTGTCCTGTCAAAATAAAGGCCTAAAAGGGCCAAAAAAAATCTTTAAAAAATGCAATAAAAAAATGCAATCCCCACGTTCAGTTATTTACTACTCCCTTAAAAACAGAGAGCAGTAAATAGACCGAAAATAGCCGTTGATTTAAAGCTACGGTGCGTAGTTTCTGTCGCCCCCATGAGGAATTCTAAGTAATTCTGTTGGAGCGTCCACATAAAACAAGACTTCTGTAATCGCTCAAGTCCATGTTGCATTGAGAGACTTATCGGCAGAAGTCACGCACATACCACTCAGTTCATTTCATCCTGGGAATCTAGCATATGGAGAATAAATGCAGCTCTGAGTGCCCTGATAGAGTAGATGAGGAGCGATGTGGATCCAGCCGAGGGCGCTGCACGCAGACAGGAAACGCAGATAAAAGACGCCGCTGCAGTCGTTTAACCGAGTACAGACACAAAGCATCTGTTACTTTGTCTAAATGAGCTAGGATCGTGTTCTCAATATGGATTTAAAACACAAAGAAATGTCACTTTAACCCTTGTGTTGTCCTCCCGGGTCAAAAAGATTATTTTATTTATTTTACCCTGTTTGAGACATTTGACATTTTCAACACTTTGTTTTTTTATTTCACCACCACCACCACCACCACCTTAATAGTTTTACTACTTTCTTGAACCAATGGTCAATAACTCTCATTTGTGTAAAATTATATCTAGTATTTGAGTTAATAAAGCAGAAATTATGAATTATTTTGACTAATAGTCAAGATCAGAGGAACGTATATTGAGTGGATGAGTTTGGTCAGGATGCTGATTTGAAACTATTCACTCCCGAAATTCAATGAAAGCGAAGAGCGTTGCATGGCTCACCTGGTAGAGCGTGTGCCCCACGTACAGAGGCCCAGTCCTCGCTGGGGCGGCCGCATGTTCAATTCCAACCTGTGGCCCTTTGCTGCATGTCCCCCTCCTCGGTCTTTCTCCCCTTTCATGCCTAAATCCGTCCTGTCACATAAAGGCCTTAAAAGCCACAACAAAGCAAGCAAGTGTGGGATTTCACATACAGTAGCATGCAAAAACCAAGAGAGCATCATCGTTGCTCAGCTCCCAGGCCACAATGTGGACGACCCAGATCTTAAGCCACTCTTACAGCCACTTCCCCCCCCCCCCCCCCCCCCCCCCCCCGCCCCTCCATTGGCATGGGTCACAGTGCCATTGAAGTAGATGTACGGCCATGTAATTTGTGTTATAGCTTGTTTTAATGCTGCTGTGACTGTACACATGTATGTACAGCAGTGAAAGAGAGGGAAAAAGACAAAGAGAGCGAGAAAAATGTAGAGAAGAGGTTGACAGCAGGGAGACGGGGAGGATGGATGATGGAGAGATGGAGTGGTGTGAGGGGGTGGAGGAGTGGAGGACTCTGTTTTCACTCTAATCTGTTTACGTGGCAATTTGTGTTCTCAGACCGAGTCCATTCATTCTGCTTAACCTGACACCTCACTCACCGGCAGGAAGAGAGTGTGTGTGAGTGTGTGTGTGTGTAAATGTGTGTGTGTGTGTGTGTGTGTGTGCGGGAGCTAGTGAAAGAGATGGAGAGAGAGACAAATCTCATTTAAACCTCCCTTTTATTGAGATGTGTGTGCCTGCATCAATGCATGTGTGTGTGTAAGCTCATTTACATCCTGCCTTATTGTAATGTGTGTTTGTTTATATGTGTGTGTGCGTGTGTGTGTGTGTGTGTGTGTGTGTCATGTTAGTGGCCATTAGCAGTGCAGGGCTGGACTGTAATTATTATATTAGATGAAGCAACAAACAACCGGCCGCCCTTCCTCTTATACTTCCTGTATCTGTGTCTACTACAAAGAGAGTTCTCTGTAGAGGACTACACTACGACTGGTGATATTAGAACCCAGTACTTCTGAGACTAAAGGCACATATTTATGTAAAACAAACCCCCTAAAATGTGTGTTTTATTTGTCAAGTAACCTTTACTTTGTGCCGAGTTTTTGTTATTGTTGCCTGCAGTAGATTACAAAATCAATTTATACTTTGCAATTGGATTTAACATCCAGGAAATACTAGTGAGTTTAGCCCGGAAGAAGCTTCCAGAACAGGGAGACACATTGCCGGGAATTGGGTCTAATTTTAGGGAAAAACATCATTTGGACACACACACACACACACACACACACACACACACCACACACAACACACACACACACACACACCACACACACACAGGGCATGGGGACCGGGGGGCGGGGGCATAGGGGGTACAGAGTGTATGGTGGGCATGGGGACCGACGGGCATAGGGGGCATAGGGGGAACATGTTGTATGGTGGGCCTGGGGACAAAGGGGGTACAGGGTGATGGTGGGCATGGGGACCAGAGGCATAGGGGGTATGGTGGGCATGGGGACCGGGGGCAAAGGGGTAAAGGGTGTATGGCGGGCATGGGGACATAGGGGGTACAGGGTGTAGGCATGGGATGGGATGGGGGTACAGTAGATGGGATGGACATAGGGGTACAGGGTGTCTGGTGGGCATGGGGACCGGGGGCATAGGGGAACAGGGTGATATGGTGGGCAGGGGACCTTAGGGGGTAACAGGGTGTATGGTGGGGATGGAGACCGGGGTAAGGGGTACAGGGGTATGAAGAACTAGAGTGAAGATAACGACTTCTTCTGAGAGTCATCTTTTTTTAATCCTCATGTCCTCCTGGTCTACTAGCAACTGCGTGGATTGGGGGGGGGGGGGGGGGGGGGGAGTGTAATGTGGATCAGACAGTTGTGTCATTTATTTAGAATCCTCATTCAAGGATCCTGCTTTATTCTCTCTCACTTTGCCTCATTCAGTATTATTGTATGTAGTTATTTTTTGTCTTTAATTCTGAAATCGTTTGTTCTGAAACCCCGCCCCCCCCAACTTTCCCTCTCTATATCAATGGCTTCTGCGATAGTTCATGTGTAATGCACTGTTACCGATCGATTTGTGTGACACTATACTTCTCCCTGCAGGAAAGATAAAGGACGGTGAATAATGTTGCCATTACTCTGCGATCCGTTAACATCCGCTGCCATTAAAATGAGCAGAGATAAACCCCTCTGGAGGTAAATAATCATATATGTTTTAATGTAACAATGTTTGAAAAGGCTTGTCTCGGCCTGAACTCCCCTTGAACCTCTCCAGTTATATAAATATATATATATATATATATATATATATATATTATATTTATATTAATTTGATGCTGGACCTGCCTGTTTCCCTGGTTTCCACAGGGGACAGTAGAGGAAAGCGGACGCTCGCTCGGGCGATGGACGTGTCGAGGAGCCTGTATACTGCTGCGGAATCAAAGAAAAACCGGAAGGGGGGGTGGGGGAGACCTGGGAGGGAGGAGGTGGGGGGCAAGCAAGGTGAAGGACACTGCAGAAACAGATCCAACTCGCTGCAAAAAGACAGACGAAAAAACAGCACTTTGAAAAGCAATGAGCGCTGTCAAAACAGAGGCCGGTCAAACAGCTGCTTTGTCAACAGCCATTGTAGAACGAAGCATCAGTCACAGCGGGGGGGGGGGGGGGGGGGGGTTTGTGGTGGTGGGTTGGGGGGGTAAACTCCGCTCGGCGTTACCTGCACACGGCTCAGACGCTCTGACACTCTCGGCTTTCTTCACTTCACACCTCTCCTTCACTTTCAGACGGCTGTTTACATCCAGCGTGTCAACGCTGAAGAGAAAAACCTTGGGTTTTTTCTTTGTGTTTTTCGATTGAGTGAAGAGGGAGCGTGTTGCGGTTTCACAGCAGTGCATGATGGGGCCTTGGTGAGAAAGGTACTCGGCAGTCCGGGTGGAACGCAGTCTGAAAAGATATAGTTGTAAATTCACAGTACATGCAGAGGTTTTTTTGTTTTTTCGAACGTAAAAAAAAAATTCTACTTGCCCCATATCAATTAATTTCTGCTGGCCCTTCTACAATTTGTCTTCTGAGGAAAGAAAAACCAAGAGTCAGAAAAAAAAAGTCAAAAAATGTCGAAAAAAAGAGAGAAGTCAATCTTCAAAAAGAAAGGCGTGAAAAAGTGTAAAAACAATAAATGTAAAAGAGGTGGATAAACGTAAAAAATGAATGAAAAATACGTTAGAAATGTGAAGAAAAATGCCAATAAAAGTCAAACGTTGACAGCATCAGGAGTGTAAAAACGTGTCATAAAAACCATCAGAACCATCAAGTGCCAACTCTAATCTTGATTGGACAATCACACATTCACATCATGTGATACAAGGGGCTTCTCAGAGTAACTCACCCAACATGGTGTTTAACCCTTGTGTATGGTATCCGGGTCAAATTGACCCATTTAAAAGTTTTACAAGAAGAAAAGCGGCCATAGTTCATGTTATCTGCTGAAATACAGTCCTTTCTTTTTCCTTTGATAAACATGTTTCTGACTCACTTATTTGGATATGACACTTATGTGTTTCCATAGTGGATTTAACAGAATTATAACTTTGATGAAAAAACAACCCCACTTCCATGTTTAATAGTGTGCTAGTAGAGACTGATGCATTCCCTAAACATAGATGTTATCTCAGCTGTTGGAAACGGAGATAAAGACAAAATTTGTTAGTAGATTATGAAGTAAAATTTTATTTTAAAACCCCAAAAAGTCCCGGGTCAGTTTGACCTGAGGGACAATAGAAGGTCCTTAAAGTGAAGACGATACAACGGCCATTGGGCAACCCTCAGTGGTGTCCCTACCTGATGCGAGTCGAGTGCAGATTTGAGTCGTGCATGCTCAGATTTAAACGGTTTGAGGAATAACTTGTGAAAACCATAAAATAACATTTTCTCATCATGTCCAAACAACAGAAGATGGGAATCATTCCGGAAACGTGGCGTCCTTCTTTAAGCAGGAGGATGACTCCATGACTCTGCTGATTTTTTATTTGTATTTTTGGGCTTGCATGACTTACTTACATGGCTTACTTGAATTCTTGAATAAAAATAATAAAATTATAAATCATTTTGGTGGGAAGTTTTGAAATGAATGC
>NW_022605580.1:194116-194859 GCF_008692095.1 Etheostoma spectabile | reverse complement strand
AGTGTAATAAGCTGCCAGAATGCATTCTCATTTACTTGAATGGGAAAGCTTGTCCCAAAGCTTTGACTGGCAGGCTGCTGTATTCCTTCAGAGTGACGCTCCTCTCGTTGACATGATAAAGCTCTCGATCTGACCCAGAACTGTCCATTAGTTCACATTGTCCTTGACAAATAAGACAATGAGGACACTGATGGGAAAAAACAGCGACTTTAGGACAGATTTGGATGCCTGGATCTCCGTCCCCAGGTTGAATTATAAGTGTCACGTCACACTCACTCACTGGCTTCGGTGACAGTAAAGACGCTACATGTTACCTGTCCAAGTATTCCACATATTCAAGATATTAGCTCGGAGGCTCCCTATGCTATCTATGGTTGTTTGGTTGCTAACGTTAGCTCAAAACACCATTCAACTGACTGCCTTTGTTGTGTTTGATTGCTAGCTTGTAGCTAAGCTAACAGTGAACCAACTTGGTTAAGTAGGTCCATTTTTACTGAGTTGACATTACAGAAGTTACAGAAGAAAACTTGTATGCTGCTTGTCGCTAAGTGACTTTGTCAGGGTACAACAGGTGGACTCAAATGCACGATGCAGGACTGAAGATGAACAGGTAAGTACAGTTTATTGTTCAAAGAACAATCAGGCAACGGTATGCAGGCAAAATCATCGTCAGGATGACGGCAAAACTGTCAAGGAAACACCGGTTGCTCTGGAGGAAACTACTAGACCTGTTGGGTCCTTGT
>NW_022605580.1:184501-194106 GCF_008692095.1 Etheostoma spectabile | reverse complement strand
GTGTGGTCTAGACCTGCTCTATCTGTAAAGGGTCTTGAGAAAACAGTTGTTGTGAATTGATACTATAAATAAAATTGAATTGAAAACCAAACCGCTGGAGAGTAACAACCATCTGGCAAAGGTGAGTGAATGTGGCGAGTATTTCTACCTGGGGAACAGGTGAGGATGATTACACACAGGTGAGTGAAGGTGGTGAGTATTTCTACCTGGGGAACAGGTGAGGATGATTACACACAGGTGAGTGAAGGTGGTGAGTATTTCTACCTGGGGAACAGGTGAGGATGATTACACACAGGTGAGTGAAGGTGGTGAGTATTTCTACCTGGGGAACAGGTGAGGAGGATTACACACAGGTGAGTGAAGGTGGTGAGTATTTCTACCTGGGGAACAGGTGAGGAGGATTACACACAGGTGAGTGAAGGTGGTGAGTATTTCTACCTGGGGAACAGGTGAGGAGGATTACACACAGGTGAGTGAAGGTGGTGAGTATTTCTACCTGGGGAACAGGTGAGGAGGATTACACACAGGTGAGTGAAGGTGGTGAGTATTTCTACCTGGGGAACAGGTGAGGAGGATTACACACAGGTGAGTGAAGGTGGTGAGTATTTCTACCTGGGGAACAGGTGAGGATGATTACACACAGGTGAGTGAAGGTGGTGAGTATTTCTACCTGGGGAACAGGTGAGGAGGATTACACACAGGTGAGTGAAGGTGGTGAGTATTTCTACCTGGGGAACAGGTGAGGAGGATTACACACAGGTGAGTGAAGGTGGTGAGTATTTCTACCTGGGGAACAGGTGAGGATGATTACACACAGGTGAGTGAATGTGGTGAGTAGTTCTACCTGGGGAACAGGTGAGGAGGATTACACACAGGTGAGACACATAAGGAGTGGGAGGGTAATAAACAGGCGGGAAAGTAGACAAAGGCAAGAAGACAGGTGAAGTGAATGAAGACAAACCAACGGATTTCAAAATAAAACTGGATGTGGCGTTAGAATCTGAGAAACGTTCTGTTGGGACAATAAAATAAATTATATTATTTTAGTGAGAACTCATAGATAACTACAAATAACTCATGTTAGGGAAATCTGTTTAATTTGCTATGTGTTTCAGGATTTCTTTTTAAAATATACATCGGCTGATATGTCGGAATATCTTTAAATAACATAATATTTGTATGGTATCGGCCTTTCCTTTATCAAGTAAAAGAGTAGTAATCAACACTAGCAGTAGGGTTAGGGTTGTATACTATATATATATATATATATATATACACACAGTATATATGGCTGTATGTTTTCAATTGTGCTCAATAGAAATTTCCCAAGTTGTCATCTGGACACAGAAAAGTGTAAGTTGCTGAAAGTTCTCAAACCCAAAATCCAACCAAGGAGGAAAAAAAGCTCCTGCGCCGAACATCATTTTGTTGTTGGACCATATTTCATCTTTGTGAGTGCTGACATAAAGTTCTGACTGCTCTGAGCTGGTGCACTGTGAGTCTGCTGCGCTGTAGAGCCGTCGGAAACCAATAAAAAGCCCTGATCCTGTTGAAGTGGTTCTCCCTGCTGCAGGAGGAGCCCTCACACAGGGCCGAGGCCTCAGATCAGACACGGAGACCGTCAGCAGGACACTAACAGCTGGACGTTCAGCCCTGGACACCAACACCGACATACTGCATGTCAAAGCAGCAACTGCAAAGCCCACAACATCAAACCGATGCATGGCAACCGCCGGGAGAGGAAGAGGAAGAGGAAGTGAGACAGGACCATCCAGGGGGATGCATGTGACTCATGACCAGGTTATCATGGTCTACAATGATGCAGTCTAGTGAAGACACAGCTGTCTCCAACAGGAGACATACACAGATCTACTCCTTTATTTGGACGTTGTTCCACTTCCAGGATTGTTCTAGTGACGCCAGAAATTCAGCCGGATGTCCCTCATTTTTGGCCTTTTTGGCACATTTTCCCTGCCTTGTCCTCTCTTTTTGACGCCATTTTGTCTCCTTTTCGTCTCCTTTTCATCTCCTTTTTGTCGGCTTGTAGCATTTTTTTTTACGTCTATTCGGCCGGATGTCCGTCCCCGTCCCCAGTCTCTGTGTTGGCGCTCTAACCTGCGGCGGTTTTCAGAGGACTATGGTTACCTGGTCCTCAGATCTCTGCAGGGTAAATCCAGACAGCTAAGACCTAAGCACCAAGGAATCATTCCTCGAAGTTGGACAGCTAGCGAGGCGATCGGCTGGATTGACCCGTCAGAAGAGGTCTGAGACCAGGAGTAACCATGTGGCCTCTAGTGGGGACAGATACACGCTACGGGCGGATTCGACCCGCAGACCTGGGACCAGTAACCATAGTGCTCTTTAAGGAATACATACGTGTCATTTCTCGGTCCTCCCACAGAGGGACCAGGATAGCTTCTACTAGCGGTCTGAGGGACCCTCGCACGAATCTGAGACCATTAACCCAGAGGCCGCGGAAAGACCGTCCGCGTTACAGCCCCAACAAAGACTTAGGCGAAACGGACGCGACATGCATCGTAGTCCCGAAGAGACAAAAAAAATGGCTACAAGCGACAAAAACGCCGAGAATGAAAGGAGACGAAAAGGAGACAAAACGGCCAAAAGAAGGACAAGGCGGGCAGGAAATGCAAGGCCAAAAAGAATGAGGACATCCGGCTGGAATTTCCTGCGCTCACTAGAACAATCCTGGAGTGGAACAACTCAATAAAGGAGTAGTCTTGTATGCGCCTGTTGGAGACACGTGGCGTTCACACGAACTGGGCATCAGTCGTATCACCATGCGAACCTGCATGAGTCACATGTCCCCCTGGTGGGCCTGCCACGTCCGCGTAGACCACATTAATCGCCTCGCTCTCGGCACTTAGCCCCGGCAGCGGGGTGAGGATTTGGGGCTTGGGGGGGGGCATGGGCTGCGGGGGACAACGATATGTCGTGGTATGGTGTCCAGTAATGAACTGGCCACTGTTAGTGTCCGGCGGAACTCTGCCGTTAGCGTGAATCTTAGGCCGCGTCTCAGCGAGGTGACAAGGCTCCTCGCTCACGGGAACCTACTTTCAACCAGGGAAGCAGCGGCTGAGGGGGGGCCCACGACCCGACTACATCGCAGCCAATCACAGAATTGCGCCCACCAGCTCAACAGCAGACTGATTTCACACCAAAAGAGGAATGGGCGTCCACAACAAAATGCACCGGTCGGAAACGCAGGATGCTTTGTGTGCCACCGGGCTCATTTATGAGGGGCTGAAAACGTTCGCAACGCAGCACGCGGGCTGGGTCCATATGACAACGGGAACTTTTCTATGGACAACAAGGTGAAACCATCCCACGGCCTATGGACGGGTGTGGTATATATATAGGATGAGAGTACACCCACTCCGACGCGCGACTGGGGGGAATACGGACGCGGTGGAACGTGGGAAGAAAGGTAAAAGCCGATACCCATACAAATATTAGTGGTATTAAGACAAGGACCGACAGATCAATAAAACAGCCGAGGTGAGGTGAAAAGGAAAGCCTGAACACAAGAGCAAATGAAACAAGTTCCCGAACGGATTATCTAGTGCGGGGAGGGGAGCGAGAGGTCGCACCAAAGAGAGAAAGGGAGTTGGACAATGACTGCCCAAAGCAGAACTTGCGTGGCAGACTTCACGACGCAACCACACACGCTCAGGGTTCTTATTTCGAGAAAGCCGGGGGGGTGTTCTGGCATCGGCAGTCAAATCTGCGTCTGGCCGTGGCACGGTTCCGCCCGCCGGTGTATGACCCTGCTCACGCCGGAGGGTGTCGCACCGGGGGGAAGCCTCCGCACCGGGTCGCGCCAAGGAGTGTCTCTACGCACGCACAGGCACTTTTGCACCGGGTGATGCAGCCCGAGACCTGCGGCCCCAAGAGAAAGACCACCACGCGCACGCACCGTGGGTGGAAGCACCGCACCGTGTTGCCCAGGAAAAGAGCGCCACCAAACCGGCACGCAAAACCTGGAGGGAAAAGGCCGCCTCCCTGGGCCCCAGTCAAAGACGCACCGAACCGGTCAGTCACACGGGGCGGCAAGCAGCGTCGCACCCGGACCCCAGAGAAGCCGCATCACCGGCACGCCCGGGAGGGAAGCCTGCACGCACCGCGGGCCCAAGAAAGACGCACCGCGCACACTCGCATCGCCCTGGTAACTCCGCCAGCACGCGGCCCCAGGAGAAGCGCACCACCGCACGCATCACTGGGTGTAAGCTCGCCGCGACTCGGGGGCCCAGGACAAACGCACCACCGCACTCACCGGGGTGGAAGGCCGCCGCACCGGGGCCCCAGGGTCAAGACGCATCCACCCGGCACGCACCTTGGAGGGAGACCGCCGTCACCGGGGCCCCAGGAGAAAAAGACATCATCCCACGGCGTACCACCCCCGGGGAGCAGCTCCCACGCGGGGCCGCAGAGAAAGAGCGTCACCCCCGCCGCACCTTGGGGGGGAAGCAACCGCACACCGGGGTCCCAGGGAAAGAACACCACGCCGCACCGGGGAGTGGAGCACCGGACCTACGGGGCCGCCAGGGGGAAAGACCCCACCGGCAGCACCGGGGGGAGCAGCCGGATCACCACGGGGCCCCAGAGATAAGCTCCGCTCGACAGGCCACTCACCGGGGCCAGAGGGGGGGCGTCCTCCAAGCGGGTGGTGGGTGGGCTCAAGGGCAGTGTCTGAGGGAGAGAGCAGGCACAACACGGGGGGCGAAGGACCCGGGAACCCTGAGCGCGAGCCACACGCCAGAATGACAATGACCCAAACATGGCGAGTAGGGCCGCCTGACACACCGCTCGGGCCGGGATCAGGGGTAGGGCCGGCAGCCGACGACGGATGTGGGCCCGGCGACCGGGGCGCCCGGAGGGGTCGCGGGGGGATCAATCAACGCGGGGACAGACTGAAAGACCGGTGGGCGCCTGCATTCCCGGGCACGGAGCAGGGAGAGCCACCCGGTGGACCCAAACACATGGCCACGGACAGCACAGCGCCAGATCAATAAATGACGCGGCGCGTGAACCAGGAAGGGCAACCGCAGGAAACAGGGACGAACGGAACCAAGTTGTGCACGGGAGCTAGCGACAAGCGAGCAAGCACACAACACGGGCAGCAGGCTGAGGGGTGTGGGGAGCGAACGTAGCAACATCAACCATAGAATGAACATTGGAGCCGCAGCGAACGGTGAATAAGGGGTAAGACGTGACAGTGTACCAGTAGTCCCTTTCATGGCACGAGCCAGGGAGAGGAGGGGTACCGGGCCCCCGGAGAAGGGCAACCGGGATCGGGATAGCCAGCATCCTAGAGCGGGCCGAAGGCCGGGGTGTGTGTGAGTCGGTGACTCCATCAAGGGCCGTCAGGGGGCTAGGGGTGCAGGGGGAAAAGGGGATGAACTAGGCAGGTCGTGGGGCAATCGTGAGCGTGATCAGTCCGCTTGCGGGTGCGTGACTGAGGCTACACGGCACGAAGGAAGCAGCAGCCCCCAGCCAACGCTTGTGGGACAAATCTTTGCCCATGCAAGTAATTGAAATGCCATTCGTGCAGCTGATGACACTGGGTGGGGGGGGGCCTTCATCGTCAAACTTCCCACCAAAAGGGATTTAAGGGTAAATATGGTTTACCAAAAGCAAAGGAGCCGGACTACGGCAGGCAAGCCCAAAAACAATAAAATTCAGACAGAGTCATGGAGGATCTAGACCCCCGCTTAAGAAGACGCCACGTTGTCCGGAGGATGGCCCATCGGCTGTTTGTTGGGACATGATGAGAAATGGTGGAGGGGATGATTTTCCCCACATGGGTGCCCAATCACCGGGGGAAAGCTAACTTCGCACACGCAACAGCGCACTCGACGCGCACAGGGCATGACACCACTGGAGTGGGGCCCCAAGGTCATGGGTACGTCCCATCACTGGGAAGGCCAGTCTAGGGGCCTCATCAACGTGACCCCGACTGGGGGGGGTGGGAAAGAAAGTTGGACGGCAGAGCACGATCAAAGGGGGGCTGGAACGCGCCGTGGGCCACAGCGGAGAGAACTAGCTAGGTAGGGCAGGCAGCGTGCCGACTCACACACGAAGCCTACTAACCAGGGAAGTGGGCTCTGGGTGGTGTCTCTGGAGCAAAGGAGAAGCTGGGGAAAAAAAGCCACGAGGAAACCCGAGAAGTGGCAGAGCCAAAGAAGGTGAGACGAAACTGGGGCTTACCCAGAAAGTAAAAAACGCGGGGAGTCAGGGCAGAAAACAGGGGAACGGGTACCATTGGTCTGCGTGTAAACGGTTAAAGGGGGGCCGGGGCACCGAGTTCGACACAAGTGGCAGAACAACCAGGGGGGAGTGACGCAGGACCCCTTGTAGCAACAGATCGCTGGGGGAGGGCCAAACCTCAGATTAGAGGGGGGACACGCGGGGGGGCTGAGGGGGAGACACGGATTTACACTCCTGAGGCGTCAAAGCGGGGGACGTGGAGGTGGTGGCTGAGGGGGCTGCACACAGGCTAACGATTGGGCAGCAGGGGGACGCCGGACGCCAACCCTTCTACTGGAGAACACGTATTAGGGGGGACACGTGGCCCACTCCGGGCGGGGGGGAAGAGGAGGACGGCCGCCCTCTGGTGGTCGGACATTGTGGGACGGGGGTGCGGACGCTGGGGTTTTCGGGCCTCAGAAGACAAATGGGGAAAGGCCCCAGAAATGACGTGAGGCCTGTAGAAAGAGAGGGGGTGGGGGAACGTGCGAACTAAAACAAACAAAGAAACCGCTCGCTACTGGAATGGCAACTAGATCTTGGCAGACTGCGTGCCACCCACGGCGAGACCGTGCGCAACAAGGCCCAGCAGCACGGCGTGGAAACCTGGCAACATAATCAAACGCGCCCCGCGGGCACAGCAAGCAAAAACACAAAGAAAAACCAAGGGGGGGGCGCTGCCACGTGGCCCACGCGGGATGTAAACACGTCGAAAGTTGAGAGGCAAGTTGGGTGCCAAGTGACGACAGCCGAGGGGGCAGCTGTCGGGAGCCGGGCAGGTAACCTAGCCCGAGCGGAGTGGACCCCCCCACCCCACAACCACCAACACCGCTCACCCCCCCCCCCGCTGCTGACGGAGGCGTTCTGTATCGTCCTAACAAGGGGGGGGCGGTCGGACACAGCAGCTGTCTTGACCGCCTCGTGTTTGACAGCGCTCAGGCTTTTTCAAAGTGCGTGGGTGGCTGGCGTGGGTCGGCGGGGGGGGGCCTCGTGGGGATCGGGGTCTGCAGAGTCCGTCACCCGTAGGCTTGCCCCCACCCCCTCAACCTGCCCGCCCAGGTCGCCCCCCACCTCCCCGTAGCCCGGTGTGTCGGCTGTGGAGGGCCCTGCGCTGCAGGCACTGACAGCTCCGCGCCACGGGCCCATCGCCCCAAATTCTCGGCATCCGCTGGCCCTCTACGGTACCGGAACACTCCAGGGAAACAGCAAGGCCAGTCAGCAAAGAAAGCATAGAACTATTAGAGAGATAAGGATACGATATATAGAGATTTGAACTAGACGGGCAGAGGGTCAAGGGAAGCCTGAAGCAGGCTGAACAAAGCCGGTTCAACGGGGACAGACCACAGAGATGCTGTATGGAGCCTCCACTTTGGGTATGCCTGGCGCATGTTAAGGCGGCGTTGG
The DNA here is from genome assembly GCF_008692095.1 of Etheostoma spectabile. Taxonomy (NCBI): domain Eukaryota; kingdom Metazoa; phylum Chordata; class Actinopteri; order Perciformes; family Percidae; genus Etheostoma; species Etheostoma spectabile. Next base: position 186,438 of record NW_022605580.1, on the reverse strand, counting down.
GTAGCGGGCTTCGCAGAGGGAGGGGGGGGGCATCAGTAGGCACCGCCTTTTTCTGCGGGTAAACCAGATTCAGGGCACGAAATCCCATGTGCTGCAGGGCATGCAAAGACTGGCTGGGAAAAGGGTCCATTGGGAGAGAGAGAGAGGTACCACACATGAAATTGTGTGGGGGGGGGGTGCAGAGTACACAACTGAAAGATGGCAGAAAATCGAAAGACAAAAAGGACAGAAAAGAAAAGACAAGGAAAGGGGAAAAGGGGAGAACAGAAGAACGACAAGAGCCTGTAATGAAGACTAGTACATGACAAACTGGCTATCCACAGGACACGTTAAATTGAGCCCATCCCCCCCCCCACCCCCCAAGCCACGCAGTGCTAGAGCCACAGTAGAACATGGAGGGGAGTATAAAAACATCTGGACCGCGGCAGAAGAAGGCTGATCGGCACGCTAGGGCGGCAGACACACTGGGCGCCACACTAGCCCCCGAAGCGCCACGCCCACCTAGACTCCACGTACCCCCTAGGGGCCCCAGGGCCCGCACACAACCCTGGGCCCCCGAGGCCCCTCCCGCTCCCAGCCACCACCAACACCCGTTAACCCCGGTCCCCAGCCCAGCCGAACACCCGGTACCCCCCGGGTGCCCAGCGACTAGTGGAGCCCAGCTAACCCGTAACCCTAGGGCCCATGCCCAGCCATACACCCGTTACCCCCGTTGCACCCGGCCCCCCCATGCCCACCAGATCCCCCTCGGCCGCGGGCCCCCATGCCCAACAGACACTCGTAACCTCCCCTGGGGTCCCCCAGCCCCACCAGACAACAGTGTCCCCCCATTCCCCCCTATGCCCCGCGCGCCCCCAGGCCACCATAACCGGGCCCCCAGATCCCCCCGGTCCCCTGCCCGGGGGCGGGGGGTGTTGGGGGGTGGGGTTTTGCGGGTGGTGGTGTGCTGGGTGGTGTGGTGAGGGCCAAAGGAAGGTTTGTCCCTAAATGATACCCAATGCGCAAGGGGTCGCCCTGGTCGGGAAGCGTCGCCGGGCTAAACTCACAGTAGGTTCCGGGATGGGAAAATCTCCAAGGCAAGGAGAAAGTGATGTTGGAAGCTACGGGCAGCAACAAGCCCAAAAACGCGGCACCAAGTAGGGTTTACTGGACAAATAAAACACCTACATTTTGAAGGGGGGGGCTGGTACAGAAAGCAGGGCCGGAGGTTCCTCGAGTATCTTGGTTCGAGAGCACCCAGCGTTCTCGTAGTTCCGCGACAGACGGAACGCAGCTGGGAGTAACCCACAACGAACAATGACAGGAGAAGTTCCGAAGGGCGGGCCGGTTGTTTGTGGTGTGGGAGGCGTGTTGCTTGTCGCGAAGATATTAAGTAACGGCCCCGCCGGTCACGGCGAGGGCCCACGACATGACACACACAGCACACCACACACACACGCACACACACATATCAACACACACAGACATGGCAGAGTGGGAAGGACGGAGCACACACACGAGAGGATGCAGGTCACACACAGCGTCAAGAAAGGGAGGGTACAGGAGAGGGGGCGCCGCTCCAGCTCGGGCACGAGGCGCCCCACACACACACACCACACATCACACAGGTACACACACACACATCGCACACACATCACCCTGCCGGCCAGGGAGGGAGGTGTCAGGGGAACAGAAGATGCACGCGTGCGAGAACACAAAGGCCAACAGTAAACAGATTGATAGGGAAATCGAGGCCGCCACGCCTCCACCTCCCTCACAAGCTACCACGCCAGCGCGCCGCAGCAGTTCCGTCCCCCCCCGGCGGGCAAACCTTCGGCGCTTGTGGCGCGCTGGGGGCGCTGCCTGCTTTGGCTGGTTTGCGCCGCGCGGGCAGGCGGACAAGCCTGGGTACATCCAGCGCGTACAACTCAGGCACAAAGGACAGGCCGACATCTTCG
>NW_022605580.1:181465-184476 GCF_008692095.1 Etheostoma spectabile | reverse complement strand
GACTCAGACGGAGAGACATGTCTAATAAGAGTCTCGCTGAGGAACAATTAAAAGGACCAGGGTGGACCTGCATGGTCATGCGATGTGTGATAGCGTGGTTGGTCTTCATTCATAGCTCGATATCGTCCTATCAGTGGGAAACATGAAGCTCTACTACAACCATGTCCATAGTGATCATGTGATGTGTCCCATTGGTGATCATGTGATGTTTGGCCCATAGTGAATCATTGGTTGTCCCATAGTGATCATGGTGATGTTGTCCCCCATGGGATCACTGTGATGTTGTCATAGTGATCATGTTGATGTTGTCCAATAGGATATGGATGTTGTCCCATAGTGATCGCTTGATGGGTCCCATAGGATCATGGTGTGGTCGCATAGTGCCATGAGAGTGTCCCCTGTGGTATGGATGTGTCCCATAGTGGGTAATGTGATGTGGTCCCCATAGGATCATGTGATGGGGTGTCCCATAGTGATCATGGATGGTCCCAAGTGATCAGCTGTGATGTGTCCCAGAGGATCATGTGATGAGACGGGAGCCATTTTGTCTCGAAACACTTGTTGTTGGGAATGTTGTGATTCAGAGAAAATGAAACTGAAACACCGTTCAAACGTCTCAAATCCATCAGGATAAACCAGTTTGCCCCCTAAAACCCGCGTCAGGTGACGTCTGTCACCAGGTTTTCTTTTATCGGCTTCAAGCCGTTGGACTGGACACTCCACTTTCCCAGAATTTATCACAGCTGCTTTTTTTACCGAACTTACGATACATTGATTGACAAGGGAGGGGGCACCTTAGTACTGTGCTTCATTCCGTGTACCGCGAAACTACACATGGGTTATCCGGGTCTGCCTCTGTTCCCCCATTCCGGATCCCGGAGAATTCCCCCCCCCCCGGATCCTACAACCTCACGAACGAACGACATAGATGAATAAGTGAAATAATGATCCCCATGCACTCCGGCTGTCATCACCCAATACCCGGCATTTTAAACACACAGTGTTTGTTTACAGAATGGAGAAAAAAAAATTTCTCGATTGTATTGGTTCATTACAGTACGATCAGTTTGCACCAAGCGGGCATCACAGCCAGCCAGACTCACAGTACATTCACTTAAGAGCATAAAATCAAGACACGAAAGGCACATTGAAACGAACAAGTAAATAAAGAACTCAAAAGATGGCTTTTCTAACTCCATTCCGAAACAAAATGCACATAGAGAGAAGTTAATTCAAAATTTTCCATTTAGACCAAACATTTCCCACCATTATCTTGTGTAGTACTGACATGTGTGCTCTGTCACCGGTGTGTTGAACTCTCGTCTTATGCTAAAGCGACAAAAACACAACAAGGTGTGAAAGCGACTCAAGAGGTAGACGAAAAGACCTCGAAAAGAGTGGGAAAAACGGCTATACAAAACGCGAGGAAACGGCGCGACGAAGCAAGCTACTATAAAGCGTCAAGTGATCGAAAAGTGGGGCAAAGAAAATCCATAAAGGGACAATGACTAAACAGGCGACTAACAAAGATAAGAAAGGAGAAAAGCAAACATAAGACAGTGAAAGTGGCAAAAAGCAACGAAAAGGGACCAAAAGAAAAGACAACGAAAGCTACGATAAGACACAAAAGGTGCAAAGAAGACGAAAGTTAGCCATGACGAGAAGGCTAAAACACTTTTGCGGAAAAGTGTTAAGTCCTCATCGAACCACGCAAGTGGACAGATAGTCTACTACTGTCCTGGATTACCCAGCAAGACCAGAGACCAAGGAACTCATAGTCCTCAGAAATGGACAGTAGCGGAGCTGTAGCGGATTACCCGTCAGAGATCTGGACCAGGGTAACCATTGTCTCTCTAGTGGACAGATAGCTACGTAGCGGGCGGATTCGACCCGCAGAGGACCTGGGACCAGTAACCATGTCTAAATTGGACAGATAGTTAGCCGACCTCAGGTCTCTGCTGGGTAAATCCAGACAGCTAGCTAGACTATCTGTCCAATCTGAGTCTTCTATTGACGACTTAAACTACTTTTCCGACAAAAAGTAGGTTTTTAGCCTTTCCGTCATCGTAACCTTTTCGTCACTTCTTTGCCACCTTGTAGTTGCTTATCGTCAGCTTTACGTTGTCTTTTCTTTTCGTCACCTTTTCGTTGCCTTTTTGACACCTTTTCAACATCTTATAGTTGCTTTTTGCCTCCTTTTCTTATCCTTTTAGTCGCCTTTTTGTCATTGTCACTTTTTGGTATTTTCTTTGCCACCTTTTCATCACCTTTGACGCTTTATAGTAGCTTTTCGTCGCCTTTTCCTCGCGTTTTTGTTGCCTTTTTCCACCTTTTCATCGTCTTTTCGTCACCTATTTGTCACCTTTTCATCACCTTGTTGTTGCTTTTTGTCGCCTTTAGCTAAAACAGAGAGTTCAACACACAGGGTGAAAAGAGCACCCATGTGCAGTAGCTACAACAAAGATATGGTGGGGAAAATGTTGGTCTAAATGGGAAAATTTGAATTAAAACTTCTCCTATTGTGCAGTTTGTTTCGGAAATGAGTTAGAAAGCCATTTTTATTTATTATTTATGTTTCGTTTCAATGTTCTCTTTCTTTTCTTGATTTTATGGCTCTTAAATTGAATGTACTGTGAGTCGTGCTGGCTGTGATGCAACGCTTGGTGCAAAATGAATCGTCTGTAATGGAACCAATACAATTAGAAAGTGTTTTTCATCCATTCTAACACTGTGTGTTAAAATGCTCGGTATCTGTTGATGACAAGCACGGATTTGCATGGAGATCAATTATTCACTTATTCATCTATTTCTTCTTTCTTAGTTTTTAGATCCTTTTTTGGGGAATTTGGGTCTTTAATCATAGAAATGTGGGAACATAGGGCAGACCCGAGATACCCATGTGTATTTACTCTTTACAACGTAATTAAGCACATTAGCTAAGTTTCCCTCCACTTGTCAATCAAATTATCTGAAGTTCGGTAAAAAAAGCACCTGTGAATAAATCTGGGGAA
>NW_022605580.1:180150-181440 GCF_008692095.1 Etheostoma spectabile | reverse complement strand
AAAGTGGAGTGTCCAGTCCAACGGCTTGAAGCCGATAAAAGAAAACCTGGTGACAGACGTCACCTGACGCGGGTTTTAGGGGGCAAACTGGTTTATCCTGATGGATTTGAGACGTTTGAACGGTGTTTCAGTTTCATTTTCTCTGAATCACAACATTCCCAACAACAAGTGTTTCGAGACAAAATGGCTCCCGTCTCATCACATGATCCTCTGGGACACATCACAGCTGATCACTTGGGACCATCCATGATCACTATGGGACACCCCATCACATGATCCTATGGGGACCACATCACATTACCCACTATGGGACACATCCATACCACAGGGGACACTCTCATGGCACTATGCGACCACACCATGATCCTATGGGACCCATCAAGCGATCACTATGGGACAACATCCATATCCTATTGGACAACATCAACATGATCACTATGACAACATCACAGTGATCCCATGGGGGACAACATCACCATGATCACTATGGGACAACCAATGATTCACTATGGGCCAAACATCACATGATCACCAATGGGACACATCACATGATCACTATGGACATGGTTGTAGTAGAGCTTCATGTTTCCCACTGATAGGACGATATCGAGCTATGAATGAAGACCAACCACGCTATCACACATCGCATGACCATGCAGGTCCACCCTGGTCCTTTTAATTGTTCCTCAGCGAGACTCTTATTAGACATGTCTCTCCGTCTGAGTCACGTCACATGACGCTGTTTTAGGGTCAAACTGGTTTATCTGATGGATTTGAGACATTTAAAGGTGTTTCAGTTCATTTTCTCTGAATCACAACATTCAACAACAACAAAGTGTTTCTAGACAAAATGGCTCCCGTCTCATCACATGATCCTCTGGGACACATCACAGCTGATCACTTGGGACCATCCATGATCACTATGGGACACCCCATCACATGATCCTATGGGGACCACATCACATTACCCACTATGGGACACATCCATACCACAGGGGACACTCTCATGGCACTATGCGACCACACCATGATCCTATGGGACCCATCAAGCGATCACTATGGGACAACATCCATATCCTATTGGACAACATCAACATGATCACTATGACAACATCACAGTGATCCCATGGGGGACAACATCACCATGATCACTATGGGACAACATCACATGATCACTATGGGACAACATCACATGATCACCATGGGACAACATCACATGATCACTATGGGACAGGTTGTAGTAGAGCTCATGTTCCCACTGATAGGACATATCGAGCTATGATAAGAAAA
>NW_022605580.1:179988-180140 GCF_008692095.1 Etheostoma spectabile | reverse complement strand
TATCAACACATCGCTATGACCATGCAGGTCCAACTGGTCTTTTATTGTCCCTGCGAGACTCTTATTTGAGACATGTCTCTCCGTCTGAGTGTCTTCCATTGTCTCCGCAGGACGTCCCACGGCTAGTCCTAACCTTTGTCGGCCATTTCCTT
>NW_022605580.1:178944-179978 GCF_008692095.1 Etheostoma spectabile | reverse complement strand
TGATCAATTAAATCCAGAAAGTCTCTCGTCTCCTCATCCGTCCACGTCCATCTGTCTTTGTTGCCCCCCCATGTGTGCAGACAGAGAGGAAATACTGGGGGACATGAACTGAAACTTCTTCTTCTGCGTTTTGTGGTGCGTTGCAACCATAAAATGACCTAAAACTTAATCGCAATTCCTCATTTATTCGGCCAATAAGGTTTCCATCAGCGTTTATCGCACAAGTCGAATATCATCAAGAGAAAATCAGATGAGACCGAACGTATTCAGTCGACATTCATGGAATTCTATCAAATTTTACGGTTTCCAGAAGGCGTTCTTCAATCAATATCACTTAATTTGGATACAAATGTGTGGATGGAAACATAGCTAGTGTTTGAAAATGGTTGAAAACTGTTTTCAAGGTTTTGTTTTGATGCTGCATGGTTTTGGGGCCGAACTGGTGTCTACAGGGTCCTGACTGGGTCCATACGTCACTGTATAATCTGCACATGTGTCCTTGAAAGTGAAATAAATGGGGAGACCTTGTTACGGTGGGGGGGGGGTGATGTGCGACCCAATGCATAGCAGCAGGCAGGAGGAACTAGCACGGCTTTATCGGTAACACAAAGAGGCAAAAAATCCAAAAGTTCCAAAAACCAAAACAGGCACAGGGGATGGCGATAACAAACGGGAAACTCCAGAAGAAACACTCACGAGGGATAATACGGAAAGGATCACAGGGGGGGCAGGACCACAGGCGGTAAAACGCAGACGGGGAAAACTCAAAGGCAGGAGGTACTCGACGTTGAACAGCTACAGCACCAAATGATCAAGCACTAGACAAAGGGAACACAGAGGTTAAATACACAAGGTAACGAGGTAACGGGGAACAGGTGAGACATCAGGTGAATCACATTAGGGCGGGGCAGGACAATCAGACAAACAAAGTGAAGCTAGACAAGACAAGACAAGACAAGACAGGAAGCTAATTATCAAAACAGGAAGCCGAACACACAGACACAGGGAAAATAAGACAGGATCTACAACACCAG
>NW_022605580.1:175217-178934 GCF_008692095.1 Etheostoma spectabile | reverse complement strand
AGAAAACCGAGACAAAAACACAGGGAATGCCAAACGGGAAAAATAACCCCAAACCACAACAGACCTCTAGCTTAGCCAGGACGAGCGTGCACCCCATGTCCTGCAACCGTCACTATCTAATGAAGGGAAAAGCCCCCCCAAAAAATATAAAAGTGAAATGATTAAACATGCGTGTGTGTGTTCACTGAAATTCAAATGTTGAACTCCCTGAGTAAAGATCCCTAATGTGGATCTCTGTTTGTCCTTCACCGAGCCGCCAGGCGAAATGTCAGCCGGCCAGATCGGACTGCTTTTACACAAAAACCATCAAAGTTATGTTTTTCACCTTCACTTCAATCTGCGAACTCGCATCACTTCAGCAGCCATCCAGATACCTTCGCCCCCCCCCGTCCCTCTTCAGTGTCACGGGGAAAAAGACCTTTGAGAAGCTGAAAGAAGCGGCGGCCTTGAGCCAGAGACTCTGTGGTGGCAACAACGGCGTCTGATTGGCTGACAGCCTCGTCCTCCAGCCGCTGCCGTGCTTATCCATGCTCATGAAGAGAGGAAAACACCCCCCCCCACCCCCCCCCACCCCCCCTCAACCCCTCCGACGCCGCGCTGTGACAGGCTTAACTCTGATATGAGGGGATGTGTTATCTGCTGACTTCCAAATTCATAAATCTTTGAGATCAGATGAAATTGAAGCGGCTTGAAAAGCTCGGAGGGGAGATTGACACATCTGAGTGGCTCTGTGGGCGCGCCGCTGCAAACCGCATGCCAATGCGCCATCTTGCATGTGTTAGCATACACTCAGCGCATGTGTCTTCATAACGTGTGCATTGTGTTTAACACCAGCGTATGCATGTATGCACACACGCATTAGGGATAACTCTCCACTTGTACACACACACACACACACACACACACACACACACACACACACACACGCACACTGCAGAAACATCTACATTTTTAACCCCCGTCCTTTGGCAAATGGATCTGTGATGTCATGTTTTCTGATCAAAACATTGGATCAATGGGGAAGTTTGATGTGGAGTGGAGACCTTTTATTTCACATGTGGAACAGCTTATGCACAATGCACCTTGGCTCTGAACAGCAGTTGCACAAGAAGACCATGTAACTGCTGTGTGGACGGATGTGTAATGAATGATTTTATTGTATTCATGTATTTAAAAAAAAAATGTGTCTTTGTCTTAACCCTCCTGTTGTCCTTTTAAAAGGGTCAAATTTTACCCTTCGAAACATGTCTATATCTGAAATATGAGTTTCTTTTTAACCAAATTCCCACATAAAAATGGATTGGATTCCTTCCAACGCTCTTTATAAATACAACTGATCACTTTCATTCCTCTGATCTTAACTATTAGTCAAAATAATTCATAATTTCTGCTTGAAGTCATCTTTTTAGAAGTTCATAAAAAGGGAAAACCTTCAATTCTTGTTAGTCAGAATCAGGCATGTGTGTATACATGTGTATGTGTGTGTGTGTGTGTGTGCGTGTGTATATATGTGTATGTGTGCATGTGTGTGTGTGTGTATACATGTGTATGTGTGTGGTGTGTGTATGGGTATGTGGTGTGTGTGTGTATACATGTGTATGTGTGTGTGTGTGGTACTATATGTGTGTGTGTGGTGTGTGTTATATGTGTTTGTGTGTGTGTGTTTTGTGTCTGGTGTGTTGTGTGTCTGTTGTGTGTGTGTGTTGTGTTGTGTGTCGTGTGGTTGGGTGTATCTGTGTATTTATGTGTGTAAGTATGTCGTTTGAGTGTGTGTGTGTATATGTGTGTGTGTGTGTGTGTGTGTTGTGGTGTGGTGTGTGTCTGTGTGTGTGGTGTGTGGTGTGTCATTCCGGGTGCGTCGAGGCAGCAGCGTGAAGATTGAGTCTGAGATGGAGTGTGAGATGTGAGCGTTCTGCCTGCAGATCAACACACACACACACACACACACACACACACACACCACACACACACACACACACACACACTCTCTAATTCATTTTCCTTCCTCTGATTTATCTTGTTTTCCTCCGTCTTGTCTGCTCATGCCCAGATAAAATCCCCCAAATTGCATCAGCCGCCCCTCTGTAACTCCGTGTTTCAGGCAACACTGCAGTGCAACAAAAATAATAACGCACGTTGGTATCTCTTCCATCTGAGTTATAACACCGTTTATACAGCCGACACGTCCTTTGATGTAATTATTTCGAGGCGTCCCGAGATGATTCCAATATCACCGCTGCACCAACACCACGTGCACGGATGGAGAGTCACTCCGAGAAGTCACCACCCTTTGGAAAAACTTGTAATAGTTTCAAAACTTCCTGTACTCCTGTACCGAGAGTAACCGCCCGGCGTCTTATTTCTTATTTTTTTGGTTTCCTTCCAATTTAAAGTCAAGTGGTTGTTGAGTTTCTCAGTCTCAGGAAGTTATTATATTTAAGATGTTTTAACTGGGGAGTGAATGAAACTGTTTCACACTCCTGCTGAGTTAACCCTCGTGTTGTCTTCCTGTCAAAATTGAAAATTAACAGTTTTATTTATGCTTTTCATCAATGTTTTTAACTTTTTCTTACATTTTTGTCCATTTTTTTTCACTGTTTGTCACTTTTTTTGACGTTTAACACTACGTAACACTAGCTTATTAACTTTAGTTTTACAGTTATTTTTTGAATTTATGGTCAATAAACCTCATTTATAGGAAATTATACCTAATGTTTGACTTAGAAAAGCAGGAATTAGGAATTATTTAGACTAAAATTAAAGGAAAGTATTTTTTATTTTTTTTCAAATGCTATAAAATTGAATAAGACGCCCCAAAATTAATGAAAGTAGAGATTTGTACTTGGCAAAGAGCGTTGGGTGGAATCAATCACGTTATTTGGGGAATTAAAAAGAACATTGATATAGGACAACATGAGATGACGACACATGAGGACCATGAGACAACATGGGACAACATGAAGACAACATGGACAATGAAGACAATGAAGACAACATGATGAAACATACAACATGAGGACAACATGAGGCAACATGAAACAACATGAGGACAACATGAGGGCAACATGAGGGCAACATGAGGACAACATGAACAACATGAAGACAACATGGGGACAACATGAAGACAACCATGGGACAACATGAGACAACATGAAACAACATGAGGGCAACATGAGGACAACATGAGGACAACATGAAGACAACATGAGGACAACATGAAGACAACATGAAGACAACATGAGGACAACATGAGGACAACATGAAGACAACATGAGGACAACATGAAGACAACATGAAGAATGGACCATCATTATGGCTTTCTCTGTCTTTTTTTGTTTTTACACTTTTCATTTAATTTCTTTAATGTTATTTATTTATGTATCTGTATATCTGCAATGATTTTAACATAATCATCATTTATTTTTTACTGAATTCCCTGTTTTACAGTGTTTTGAGACCATGTCTTATTGCAGTTAAAATACAATAAAATTGATTTGAAGAGTGACTTTTATTGATTATGTGTATATCAGTGCTGAAGTCAAGACCACCTTAGTCAAGTCCAAGACAAGTCCAACACCAGGACTAGTCAAGTCCAAGACAAGTCCAAAACCAGGACTAGTCGAGTCCAAGACAAGACCGAGTCCACAAAGATTCTAGTTCAAGACAAGACCGAGTCCAGGACAGAATAAAGGTCTTATGCATGACAGTATCAAGACA
>NW_022605580.1:169973-175194 GCF_008692095.1 Etheostoma spectabile | reverse complement strand
TCCAATATTATTATCAACATAATAAAGACACCTGGTCTCGGTCCAGACCAGAAGCCCAAAAGCCATATTGGGCAAGACCAGTGGCCCAGATCAAGACGAGTCCGAGTCCAAGTACTAGCAAGTCCAAGACAAGTCCAACACCAGGACTAGTCGAGTCCAAGACAAGACCGAGTCCATGCCAGAATACAGGTCTTATGCATGAGGACACTGTCCCTCCAGTATTATATCGACATAACAAAGAAACCTGGACTCGGTCCAGACCAAAAGCCAAAAGCCATATTGGGCGAGACCAGTGGCCGAGATCAGACAGTCCAGTCCAAGTACTAGCAAGTCCGAGACAAGTCCACACCAGCTAGTCGAGTCCAAGACAAGTCCAACACCGGACTAGTCGAGTCCAAGACAATCCACACCGGACTATCAAGTCCAAGACACCCAGTCCACAAAGGTTCTAGTCCAAGACAAGACCGGTCCAGACAGAAAAAGGTCTATAGCATGAGGACACTGTCCCTCCATATATTATCACATAACAAAAGAACCTGGACTCGGTCCAGACCAAAAGCCCAAAAGCCATATTGGGCGAGACCAGTGGCCAAGATCAAGCCGAGTCCGAGTCCAAGTACTAGCGAGTCCGAGACAAGTCCAACACCAGACTACTTCGAGTCCAAGACAAGTCCACACCCAGGACTAGTCGTCCAACCAAGACCAAGTCCACAAAGTGTTCTAGTCCAAGACAAAACCGAGTCCAGACAGAATAAAGGTCTATGCATGAGGACACTGTCCCTCCATATTATTATCGACATAACAAAGAAACCTGGACTCGGTCCAGACCAAAAGCCCAAAAGCCATATGGGCGAGACCAGTGGCCGATATCAAGACGAGTCCAGTCCAAGTACTAGTGAGTCCGAGACAAGTCCAAACACCAGACTAGTCAGTCCAAGACAAGACCGAAGTCCACAAAGTGTCTAGTCCAAGACAGACCGAGTCCAGGACAGAAAAAGGTCTTATGCATGAGGACACTGTCCCTCCAATATTTATCGACATAACAAAGAAACCTGGACTCGGTCCGACCAAAAGCCCAAAACCATATTGGGCGAGACCAGTGCCGAGATCAAACGTCGATCGCAGTACGGATCCGAAGTCCAACACCAGGACTAGTAGTCAAGACAGTCCAACACCAGACTATCAAGTCCAAGACAGCCAGTCCACAAGTTCTAGTCCAAGACAACACCGAGTCCAGAACAGAATAAAGGTCTATGCATGAGGACACTGTCCCTCCAATATTATTATCGACATAACAAAGAAACCTGGACTCGGTCCAGACCAAAAGCCAAAAGCCATATTGGCGAACCAGTGGCCGAGATCAAGCAGTCCGAGTCCAGTACTACGAGTCCGAGACAATCCAACCCAGGACTAGTCGAGTCCAGAAAGTCCCACACCAGGAACTAGTCAAGTCCAAACAAGACCAAGTCACAAAGGTTCTATCCAAACACACCGATCCAGGACAGAATAAAGGTCTATGCATGAGGACACTGTCCCTCCAATATTATTATCGACATAACAAAGAAACCTGGACTCGGTCCAGACCAAAAGCCCAAAAGCCATATTGGGCGAGACCAGTGGCCGAGATCAAGACGAGTCCGAGTCCAAGTACTAGTGAGTCCAGACAAGTCCAACACCAGGACTAGTCGAGTCCAAGACAAGACCGAGTCCACAAAGTTTCTAGTCCAAGACAAGACCGAGTCCAGGACAGAATAAAGGTCTTATGCATGAGGACACTGTCCCTCCAATATTATTATCGACATAACAAAGAAACCTGGACTCGGTCCAGACCAAAAGCCCAAAAGCCATATTGGGCGAGACCAGTGGCCGAGATCAAGACGAGTCCGAGTCCAAGTACTAGCGAGTCCGAGACAAGTCCAACACCAGGACTAGTCGAGTCCAAGACAAGTCCAACACCAGGACTAGTCAAGTCCAAGACAAGACCAAGTCCACAAAGGTTCTAGTCCAAGACAAGACCGAGTCCAGGACAGAATAAAGGTCTTATGCATGAGGACACTGTCCCTCCAGTATTATTATCGACATAACAAAGAAACCTGGACTCGGTCCAGACCAAAAGCCCAAAAGCCATATTGGGCGAGACCAGTGGCCGAGATCAAGACGAGTCCGAGTCCAAGTACTAGCGAGTCCGAGACAAGTCCGAGACCACAGAAAAATGGTCTTGAGTCCGGACTCGAGTCCAAGACCGAGTACTACAGCCCCGATTTGCATATGTAGTGGGAGTGTGTGTGGGACTGGGAAGCTGCAACTAGATGTTCCCATTGGTTAATAAGTGTCAAAAATACAAAGAAAATACAAAAACTGAACTTAAAAAAACATATCCTTTTTTTTTAAACACTTTTTTGCCACTGTCTTATATCATCAGCTGTGTGCGCTTATGGAAGTTGTGTCTCTATATTCTTACTTCCTTCTGCGACGCTCTGATTGGCTCTCGGGTCTTTTTTTTTTTTTTTTTAACCAACCATCAAAACAGACAACAGTGGTAAAAAGAGAGTGAGAATGAGGCTGTTCCGTCTTGTTGGTCTGCTTCAACTCTGCTTTTTTGACTTTTCTGTTTCCAGAGGCTGAAAACCACCAACATCGACAACTCAAGGAACTCAAATAAAACATCCCCACTTTTTCTCAATCTGTATTTTGAGCATATAAGCAGTATGGGGGGGGGGGGGGGGGGGATCACCAGACGCCTCCTGATACGATATCATCATGATGCGATATTATTGTGATTTCTGCGATACATCGCAATTTATAACCTTTTGTCCAACTTCTAATTTTTTCCCAATTTCAAATGACGTCCCCCCAAAACAAAACTTATCAACATCGGTTTCATCTAAAAAAGAAACATTTCTCTGTTTTTTTCATTTCACTTCAGTGTTATCGCTGCAGAACGGGACAAACTGACCAACACTTATATATAATAAAAGATCCACACTGACTGTGTATTCCACATGTTTATTATATATTTATAATACTGTCAGCACCACGTTGACTGCTGCTGTATTAGAGTGTGAATATCCTCATAGGGAGGAGGGCGGGGGGGATGTTTGCCTCCTAAAATACAGAGCTTTTCTGTATTGATGCAGTACTGTCATTAACTCTGCAGGGTGCTCAAACTTTTGCAGATGCCAATTTTTTGTTTTCTTTTATTTTGTAAGTGTAAATGAGGAAATAACATCTAACTTTTTGTGACATATAATGCAAATGTCTGATCTGTCATTTGATGCCTTTTGGAGATTTGTCCATCTTTTCTTGGCTTCTTTATGCACATTAATACAAATTAGAAAAACAGAAATGGGGAATAGACAATCAGCCGAGAAATATAGGAAATATTGGATGTGATAGAACAACGTAATGTAATTCTGCTGAATAAAAACATCTCATTCATCATTGGTTTCCTTGATTTTGTTTGGTACAAATTGCATAACCGATACAATACGCATTTTCCACAGGCTTGGTCTGTTCCTCTTCAAGTCCAGTGCTGGTCCCATTGTCATGAGATTTTTGGATAGTCGTCACGGAAACATTAATTGGTCATGTGACACGGGCTGGGGAGATTGGCAGAACAGGCAGCCAGGTGGCAGCGCTCCGATCCAATGGAAATCACCAATGTGAGATTGACAGCAGTCCAGCCCAATGGATTGGGAGGAAGGGAAGTGGGGGTGGAGCACCAGTGGGGGCCAACACATTTAAGGGGGGGGGGTGCCCCCCTGTGCCCCCCCCCCTTCGAGTCCCGACCCCTTGTCTCGGAGCCTGAATCCTGTCCTCCGCGGTGCAGTCGTCCTCCAGGTGCCGCTCCGTTCAGCCCGATCAAACCTTTCATCAAACTAAACCACTCGTGTCTTACACGCGGCGCGGAGGACGTAAACAGTACTTTGCACCGTACTGAATTGTTGCTGAGAGCCATCATGGCGAGGCGCTGCGTCGGCTTGATTGACACATCCAAATGAATGAAGAGTCTATTGAGAGGTCCGCGGGTATATCTTTTTCACATCATTACTGAGAACATCAGTAATTTCCATCGCGAATGCTGCAGCGTCCCCCGACAGGCTCTCATCGCGCTCCGACATCCGTCGGGGGAAATGATGGTATTAGACGGGAGGCAGACTCTCGGGGTGAGGCTCCGTGATGAGAGGGGGAGAGGAAGGGAGGGAGCTAATTACCCTTTTATTACCAGGGACCAAACCCCCGTCCCGGGAGGCCTCGCCTGGCCCTGTTTGAGACGAGGAGGATCCGGCACGCCACATTACCTCACTCTGCTCTCTGTACTGCCTGGCGCATTAGGAGCTGTTTCTATCAGGGTTGTTCTTTAAAATGCACACTTTTCATTTAGGAGCCTCCTGTTCACCTGCAGCAGAGGTGGGGGGGGGGGGGGGGGGGTGGGGGTGGGGGCGGGGGGGGGAGGGTCCAACTCAATTTGACTAAGGGCCACACTGGAAAATGAGAATCAAATCCAGGTGGAGACATGTATAGTTTATTCACTTTTATTTAATCAAAAAAATAAAATGTCTTTCACTGTATTATTGCGTCCCAAATAACAGTCAATTTCGTCCACATGAAGCCCTAAAAAAAGTCCTTGGTTCCTCAGCAATCATTACCCCCCCCCCCCCCCCCATACACACACACACACACACACACACACACACACTACGAAATGGTAGAATGAGCTCTCCATTGACATCAGGACTGCCGAAAGCCTCCACATCATCTGCTGCAGGCTAAACACCTCTCATCTCACTGCACCTTGGGTAATTAATTAAAAAAACAAAATTTACAGCTGCACTTTCATGTGACTCTTTGTAGTCTGCCTTGTCCCTCATGTTGTCCTCGGGTCAAATTTGACCCGGGTCTTCGAAATGACGGCTGAAAATGTCAACATTAGAAATATAAAATAACTTTGGGAAAAACATCAAAAAAGGCACCCACGACACTGAAAAAGTGTCAAAAATGTCGGAAAAAGCGATTGTTTTTTTATGGTTGACGGGAAGACAACACCAGGGTTATTTAAAGTGCCCATAGTATGAAAAGGAATCCCCTTTTCTGGGATTTGGGGGGTTATTTTGTGTCTCTCGTGCTTTCACATGCATACACCCTTGGAAAAAAAACTATCCATGGTGTTTTGAGTGAGATCAGGTTTCTGAATGTCCTCTGATCCGGTTTCTGAATGTCC
>NW_022605580.1:169571-169840 GCF_008692095.1 Etheostoma spectabile | reverse complement strand
ATTGATACGGTTTATGAATGTCCTTGATTCCGTTTCTAATGTCTCCTCCGATCCCGGTGTTTCTGATTATCCCTTGATCGGTTTTCATGTACCCTGGATACCGGTTCTGAATGTCCTTTGATCCGGTTTCTACGGGTGAGCTGTCCAACATCTGCACGGCTTTCTACGTCACTAGAGACGAGGTGGCTAATCGTAGCATGCTAACCGTAGCATGCTAGCTCATTCTCAATGGAAAACACTGCTACAACAGCCACTAGTTGACCAGAATC
>NW_022605580.1:169392-169561 GCF_008692095.1 Etheostoma spectabile | reverse complement strand
GAACTACTTCCTGTCCCTGTTCTACTTCCTGTACCTGTTCTACTTCCTGTCCCTGTTGTGCAGGTTTTCCACAAGTGTCCCTGGTCTAGAAGAAGTCTCCCAGCTTATCCAATATTGTCTTACATTTTGGATATTGTAACAGCATAATATGGCATAAGTGTTGTCTTCT
>NW_022605580.1:167019-169382 GCF_008692095.1 Etheostoma spectabile | reverse complement strand
AAGGCTGCATTACAGTAAAGTGATGTCATTTCCTGTTCTTACCAGACTGTGTGTAACTGTTCTACTATTTCCTTTTACCCACTTAGTCATCATATCCACATTACTGATGATTATTTATCAAAACTCTCATTGTGTAGGAATTTTGTGAAAGCACCAATAGTCAACACTACAATATCCTTGGGATATCGATAGCGTGATATTTGATTTTCTCCATATCTCCAAGTTCTACTTCAAATGACATGTAATGCAATCATCGTATTCAGCAAAATCAAGCGAAACGATAATTACAAATATGCTCGCACACAGCCGACTAGCTGCAACCTGTTTCACAGCCTGAACATGTGAACTCACTGGTTGTGTGAGTCTCAGAGTCTCAGAGTGGGCTAATCCATCTGAGTTCTGCTTTGACTGTGGTGTAATTTCAGTTTGAAAAACCGATTCCAGTCTTATTGGTTTAGCGCACAACTAGGCGGGCCAACTTTCATTTAACATGATTTATATGCGGGCTGAATCAGGATTTGCGAGGGTCCGGGTTCGGCCTGCAAACCCTGAGTCTGACACGTCACTCCTCTAAACAGATCTTTTTCTCCCTGGTGTGAAACCGGCAGACTTACTGTTTATTCCCTTGTCATGCCCACTGTGGGCACCCCCCACGGAGGCGGATCAGACACTAAATACACACTCAGAGCAAAACCTGTTGGTGTGCACATAATAAAATGAAGTAATAACTGTGCGACAGAAGTAAGTCACCACAAATACATGGTCGAAATACACATTTACAGGGTTCTTGCACTGCTTTCTGTAAATTCTGGAGTGTGGTCTATCTGTAAAGTGTCTTGAGATAACTCTTGTTATGAATTGACACTATAAATAAAATTGAATTGAATTGAATTGCTTATGAAGTCAAATTGAATGCTTTTTAAGACCCTTTTAAGACCACCTTAGATATAGTTTGAGATCTTAACCCTTGTGTCGTCTTCCCGCCAAAATTAAAACTCAATGGGTTTTTTTCTCAATAGTTTTAACTTTCTCTTATGTTTTTGTCCAATTTTTCAACACTTTTGATGCTTTTTTTTTCAAAGTTTGTCACCTTTTTTGTATCACTTTAGTTTTACAGTTAATTTATGGTCAATAATCATAATTTATGCCCTGCTACGCCCTGCTATGCCCTGCAGTAACCTGCTATGCCATGAACCACTACTACTAATATTTAGTTGTAGTTCCATTATCTTTATTTTGACTCTTATTGCTACTGTTCATCACCCCCCCCCCCCCCCCCCCCCCCCCCAAACCGGCACCATAAGACACCACCCACCAAGAGCCTGGGTCTGTCCCAGGTTTCTCCTCACCACACGAGGTTTCTCTCTAAAAAAAAAAGTTGATCTATGTTCCCACATTTCTAAGATTCTTCTTAAAATGAGGTCCTATTTTTCCACATCACATTTTCCATGAACTTGTATCAGATTTTATCCCTCTTTCTCACAACCTAACACTAAATTTCATAAACATCTTGCCTGGTAAACATCGCTGAAATCTTTCTCTGGATGAGGAAAAACATTTCACTTTAACTCGACTATAAAACACAAGACAGAGTTCACTCACAAGTCACATATCAAACATTAAAATCCCTGTTTCTATGGGTAATGGAGACGAACCGCGGCAAACACAGAAGGACCTTTTGGCTTCTCGTTTCAGCTCAAACTGAATACTTTCTTTGTGTTTATTTACGTTTTGATAAGAAAAGGAAGTTGCTGTTGGCTGGTATCTCCCCACGAAATAATGGGACAAACAAAAAGCATCTGCCCAGTGAGAGTCCTCTGGGCGAGAAACCCATCACTGATAAGTGGTGCTGAAAGAGGACGGCGGCAGTCAGTCACACCGAAACCAGGTGAACCACAGCCATCAGCGCACCTTTGACAAACAGGAAATAAAAGGAAACATCGGACTCTGAGTTGAGTTGAGTCGATAGCACGCTGAACCCTCGTCCAAATGGAAAATCAACACTTTTTTTCAATGTTTTTAACGTTTTCTTACATTTTTGTCCCTTTTTTCAACACATTTGATGCGTTTTTTTTCAATGTTTGTCACTTCATTGACGTTTTCCACTTCAGTTTTCCAGTTATTTTTGGGATTTAGAGTCAATAAAGCTAATTTATAGGAAATGATACCCAATGTTTGAGTTAGAAAAGCAGAAATTAGGAATTATTGAGACTAAAATCAAAGGAAAGGATGTTGATGATAATCACAGACTGGAATATGTCAACGTTTACTCAACACTATTTTCAAAAACACTTCCATTTTATTTCTCTAAATGCTATAAAATTGAATAAGACGCCCCAAAATTAATGAAAGTAGAGATTTCT
>NW_022605580.1:166133-167003 GCF_008692095.1 Etheostoma spectabile | reverse complement strand
AGCGTTGTGTGGAATCAATCATGTTATTTTGGGGAATTAAAAGAACATTGATATAGGACAACATGAAGACAACATGGGGACAACATGAGGAGAACATGAGGACAACATTAAGACAACATGAGGACAACATGAGGAGAACATGAGGACAACATGACGGTTAAGGAATTCTTCCTTAGGGAGCACTGCTTAAATCATCTAATGTAATCTGAATCCTGCATCTGATTACAAATAAACACATGCACGACATGCACAACAACACAAGACGCCACGCCTACTTTCTACCTGCAGGAGAACACCAATTGGTTTTTATGAATTCACCTTTTCCATTAGCTCTTCCTAGCTTCTGAACTGGGATGTGTTCACGGGTTTGGTGAAAGCAAAACTTTTTGGTGACCTGGGTCGGATTATCCATAACCGGGCAACGCATTCTCATGGACAGGTTTGTATGATATCGTGCAACACTACTACGACGCGACAGGTCACGTGACAGGTAAGTGTAGCCGAGAAAAGGTGACTGTGAGCCGGGTACAGAGCACCGAGAGGTGACGTTGTTTCTGCTGTAGCTACAGTTATTTACAGTTATTTACGTAGACAGTTATACAGTTATTTAGCCGACAAAACGTGACTGTCCTGCAACGACGACAGTTAAGTTTAGACACCAAAACGACAAGTTATGTCAGCCAAAAGATAGTGGTTTAGGTAAAAAAAAACAGTCCCCTTATGTAGTACAACCTGGACCTGGACTTGTGTTTTCTCCTTCACTTCTCCAGGACATGAACTCTATTCCTACTATGGAAAAGCTCTGTCTTTTAGGAGGCAAACTTCCCCCCCGCCCTCCTCCCTATGAGGATATTCACAC
Source organism: Etheostoma spectabile (assembly GCF_008692095.1). Lineage (NCBI taxonomy): Eukaryota > Metazoa > Chordata > Actinopteri > Perciformes > Percidae > Etheostoma > Etheostoma spectabile. The sequence continues at coordinate 166,144 of NW_022605580.1, read as the reverse complement.
TCTAACACAGC
>NW_022605580.1:165474-166123 GCF_008692095.1 Etheostoma spectabile | reverse complement strand
GTCAACGTGGTGCTGACAGTATTATAAATATATAATAAACATGTGGAATACAGACAAATTACAGTGCATCACCATTTGTGACTATAACAGCATCGGGCGAGTACAAACAGTTACAATAAATACAGAGCTTATGATTAACATATAATACTATAATATTAATATAGATGGATAGCATTACCCAGCAGTATCACAGAGCAGCAGACAGTCGTTTTAAAATGTGCAGGTTTTGTTTTTATCTTCTAGTACCTACAGTGGAACAATAATTATCTTTCTGGAAATGATATTCACAAACACAAGCGCAGTCCTGTGGCTCTAACCAGTTTTGAATTATTCAATATAGATGTTGAAAGATGTGTGCAACAAACGCATGCTGACAGGAATTAACTCGTTAGGTTTTGGGGGGTCAGTGAAAAGACAGAAGATCACCAAAGTTATGTAAGGGACAATGTAGAGCGTGCCGGTCATTATAGCGAATTTGTAGTATGTAATGACTTATAAATTTGAATCAGGATCTGTTCAAATTAAGCACTGTACCAATGCAAAGGGTTCATGATTTCCATCTTAGTGGAGCGATCATTTTGAAGCAGGTTTTCTATGTGGAGAGCAGTGATTGGTGGCTGTACAGGTTCAAGGGACTTTATGTTAGTTT
>NW_022605580.1:165294-165464 GCF_008692095.1 Etheostoma spectabile | reverse complement strand
TCTATAGACTTTAACCTGCCAACTCCCAACTTTCTACGTTCTATGTTACCCAACATGTTACCTAACACATCCTATATTAACCCTTGTTTGGTATTTGAGTGAAATTGACCCTTTTCAAATTTTTACAGGAAGAAAAATGGTCCAAGTTCCATGTTTTCTACCTGAAATCA
>NW_022605580.1:165050-165284 GCF_008692095.1 Etheostoma spectabile | reverse complement strand
CTTATTTCCTGTGATAAACATGTATTCCTGACTCAATTCAGATGATTAGTCTGGATATGACACTTATGTTGTTTCCATAGTGGATTTTTAACATGAATTATAACCTTATGATAAAAAACAAACCCCACTTCCATGTTTAATAGTGTGCTAGTAGAGACTGATGCATTCCCTAAACATAGATGTTATCTCAATGGTTTGAAATTAAGATAAAGACAATATTTGTTAATAGATTAT
>NW_022605580.1:164756-165040 GCF_008692095.1 Etheostoma spectabile | reverse complement strand
TTTATTTTAGAATTGTTTTTAAAACCCCAAATAAGTCTTTTTATTTTTTATTTTTAACCCTTGTGTTGTCCTCCTGTGTCAAAACTGGACAAAGATTTTTGTCCCTTTTTCAGACTTTGTTTTTAGTTTTCACCAACACCACCTTACTAGTTTTACTAATTTTTGGAATTCATGGTCAATAACCCGCATTTATTTAGAATTATACTTAATATTTGAGGTAAAAAAGCAGAGGAAGATCAGAGGAATGAAAGCGATCAGTTGTATTTGCAAAGAGCGTTGGAAGG
>NW_022605580.1:164367-164746 GCF_008692095.1 Etheostoma spectabile | reverse complement strand
AATCCATTTTTATGGTAATTTGGTTAAGAATAAACTCATATTTAAGAAATAGACATTTTTTAAAGATTATTTGGGGGGCATTTCCACCCTCAATGGAGAGGAAAGCTGAGAAATGAAAGGGGGGAAGACGTGCAGGAAACCGTCACAGGTCGAAATCAAACCCTTGACCTTCTGCATTGAGGAGTAATCCTCTGAATACGTGCGCCCGCTCCACCGCCTGTGCTAACCGGCCACATGCTCAACTCTTTTTGAAGGCTGAAACTGTAATGGTTGCCCATGTGCATCTTTGATAGAGACTACTTTATGTGTGGGGAACATGCAGGAGTGTATTGTTGTTTTTCCCATACAGATCAAGTTCAAGTTCAAGACCTTTATTTGT
>NW_022605580.1:164199-164357 GCF_008692095.1 Etheostoma spectabile | reverse complement strand
CGAGGGGCGATTCATTTTGCTGCAGTAGCAAAGCAATTGACATACAGTACGTGACAAAGACGACAACATCAATTAAAAATGCAAAACCAAATGGGGAAATAAAAACCAAAACATTAAAAGTGTAAGTCCCAGTATACCTTATGTGCAGACGTTACCTA
>NW_022605580.1:159129-164189 GCF_008692095.1 Etheostoma spectabile | reverse complement strand
AGTTAAGCAGAGAAATAGCAGCGGGTACGAAGGAGAGTTTCTATCTATTTGTTTAGTTGGTGGCCGACTGAAGCAGGAACCAGAGGGCAGCATCTCAAATTCTGCATTCAGGGGGTGGGAACTATCGGCCATGATGGATTCTGCCTTATTAAGGACATGTCTATTGTACAGATCAGTTGTTGTCATCTGCTGAATCCCAACGATTTTGCTGCTAACTTTAAATAAATATATAGCTGTGTTACCAGAGGCCTGTATTCGTATCACGGATTGTGTACGGTCTGATTTTGGTGTATTATTTCCTTTGTTTTGAAATGCTTTACTAATTGATGCTTCTATAAAATAAGGGATCATCGTCAGCTGATCGATCAGGAGAGGAGAGACTTTGGAGATCGACAAGGGGAGGGGTCGGGATTCAGGAGAGGGCTCTGGTTTTTCGCAGGCCTGCCAGATGGGATCCACTACGGGATAAATTGTTCATTTGCCTCGGTGGATTATCAGTTGGGAATTTCCTCTGGACGACTGCATCAACCCTTCAGCTAGTCGGGCTGTGGCGAGGTTGCGTGAGTTACCCGTGCAACAGTATTAACTGCGTTGTCTCGCCACGCTTCACCCGGCATTTTTGCGTGTTTTCCGGATTATTTAAATTACCTTAACGAACTTTTGAACTGCGGGACAATGGGTGTGAAATGTGTGGGAGTGTTTATGGTCGGGTTGAATACGTTTGCATGAAGGAGTACGTTGTTTTGTTTCAATACACTTTGTGAAACTCATATCTATGTTTTCCTTCGTCTACGGACAGGTTTATTAATTAATCTCACTTAACGGTATTTAGGTGGTTGACTTAGTTGCGGTTTAAGTAAGTAGCAGGGTTAAGTTGTATAAAGCCTTTTTATTGATATCAGAGCTCCGCCCATTACCTTAATTTTATGTGTTGTACTTTCCCTTTGCCGGTTGAGTTAGGGAACTGTCACAAAACGACCACAATCTTAAAAACTGTAACTCAAGACACGTCGTTGCACACTAACTTATAACAGTTCATAACATTTTTGCTGTTGTCTCTTATGTTTTTTGGGCCTCCAACACGATGCAGACTTGGTGATGAGAGCCCAGGGTTTGCCGAGTCCTGATTCAACCCCCTCATTAAGGAACAGGAACACCATCCGAGAGGCTCGGCTGTCACATTATGAGTTCACAAGACCGTCTCTAATTCACTGTGTGTGTTTGGGAAGCGTTTCAAAAGGCAGCTCGCTGGTTGATTTGATGCTTTCTGCTTCAGGACGGGTTAATGAGTCAGACTCGGAGACACAGCCAGAGTACAGAGAACCAGCCTCGTGTTCACGGAGCTGCGAGCTTCCAGGAGAACAGTAATTGACTCTGTTATATCTCATTTCCATGTAAACAACAGGTATTGTTTTCTGCAATCTGCCTGGCGTGTTGTTTGGGGTCGAACACATTTTTCCTCTCTGTGGTAATAAAACTTTACATTGTCACGTTTTCTGTTTAACCCTCATGTTGTCCTCATGTTGTCCTCATGTTGCCCTCTGTTTAACCCCATGTTTGTCCTCATGTTGTCCTCCTGTTTTGGCCCTCATGTTGTGTCCCTCATGTTGTCCTTCATGTTGCCTCTGTCCTGTTGTGTGTCCCCCATGTTGTCCCCATGTTGTCCCATGTTGTCTTCAGTTGTCCTCATGTTGTCCTCATGTTGCCTTCATGCTGCCTCATGTTGTCCTCATGTTGTCTCTCATGTTGCCTCCTGTTGTCCTTATGTTGCCCTCATGTTGCCTCATGTTGTCTTCATATTGTCCTCGTGTTGTCCTCATGTTGCCTCAGTTGTCCTATATCAATGTTCTTTTTAATTCCCCAAATCCTGATTGATTCCAACGCTCTTTGCCAAGTACAAAATCTCTACTTTCATTAATTTTGGGTCTTATTCTATTTTATAGCATTGTAAACAAATTGGAAGTGTTTTGAAAAGTATTGAGTAAAAGTTGACATATTCCAGTCTGTGATTATCATCAACATCCATTCCTTTAATTTTAGTCTCAATAATTCCTCATTTCTGCTTTTCTAACTCAATAATTATGTATAATTTCCTATAAATGAGGTTTACTAACCATAAATTCCAAGAATAACTGTAAAACTAAAGTTAATAACTTAGTGTTACGTAGTGTTGAAAACGTCAAAAACAACAAAGATTGAAAAAAAGCGCCAAAAGTGTTCCAAAATGGGACAAAAACATAAGAAAAAGTAAAAAATATTGATGAAAATCCTCAACGAAAGGGTTGATTTTCAATTGTGACGGGGAAGACAACCCAAGGGTTAAATAAAAGCACGTACATGTCTACGTTTTCCAGTATGGCCCTAAATGAAAGTGCGTTCGACACCCCTGGATTATTCGGCCTGATGTTATATTTGACTCCCTGCTGCAGAAAAGACCTGGTCCTCATAAACCAACCCAGTCTGGCTTCGCCTCGGCCCGTATTCACACACCAATCAATGAGGGGATCCCGCACTCTGATATATATATAGGCTGCGAAAATTGGCTTTCTTCTCCTTGTGAAGATTCTGGTGATTACCTATATAGCGCTGTTGATTGGAGATTGATCGCAGGGTGAAATTAGACGGCAGTAGGTCCCCTCTTGTGTGATTTGAGGCTCGATGCTCTCACGGAGATGATAGAAAGATGGAGGAGCCGACAGCTGACGCCACGCTCCGAAGAAATCTCCATCTTAAGGAGTCATTTATTCTCTTATGAATGCCTTATTTTCTCCAGAAATTGGCCAATCGCCTGAGATTGTCGAACCTGTTTGTTTTATACGATTATTTTCGGGGCGTTTTTAGGCCTTTATTGACACGACAGCTGAAGACATTAGGGTGGAGACAGAGGCAGGGGAATGACATGCAGCGAAGACCTGCAGGTCCGAGTCCTGAGAGGACTACACCACTATATATAGGGGCGCCCGCTCTACCAACTGAGCTCTCCGGGCGCCCTGTTTCACCTGTTTTCACCACAATCAACCTGATTTTAGATCTTTTAATTTGTATTCATATTTCAAAGTTACTTACTTGTGTGATAATGTATTTTAACTGTCTTCCATGTGTGACCACATAAAGATGATTTCACTTAAATTAAATTAAATGTAAAGTAAACAAATATAAATCGATGGCTGTCTGTAAAGGTAGGGGTTTACACGACAATGGCCCGCACAGCTCCTAAAAGAACAGAACCGTTTGGAGGATGAAATCCAATTGAGTCAATGTCATGTAACGTTGCCGAGCCACGTGCGTTGCACATCAGGTTCCAGCGTAGGGTCGGTATCGCCACGTACCCCCCCCCGTCAATTTAACGCAGAAGCATAAATTGGCCCTAAGCCTAGAATAGAAAAGAATAGAAAGCCTTTGTTGTCATTGTATACAAGTGCACTACCTGTGCAATGAGATTGAAGCAAAACCTTTACAGTGTCAACATGAAAAATGTAAAACTATAAAGTATAGGTATTGCAGAAAAAAAAGAGAGGGGGGGTTGGAGGACCCGGTGCACAGTCCTGAGGGCCTACATGTCTTCTCCACTGTTGCAGTGTGCGTCCATCATGGAGGCTTGCAGGCTGCAGTAGAAGAAGTTTCTGGACTCCTCCACCTCCCTCCCGGTGATGAGCTGCGACTTTGGAACGAGGATGTGAGGCGGGCGAGGTCACCGCCGCCGGTGGAAGAACGTTTTCACTGTACGAGCAGAAGCGATTGTGTTCGGCGAAGAGTTAGAGACAGCCTTTTTGTAAGAGAAAATGTTCTGAAGTGCTCTTTGAAAGGCCGCCGGCTCCCCCTTCTCATTATTTGCCATATCTGAAGCAGAGAGAGATACCGCCGTGTTACGGGAGGCTGACTGAGAGCTAAGTGCCCCGGCTCTGACAGCTCTGCACAAATGCATATCAGCCAGAGTTGAGATGAGAACTACAGAGAGGTTTAACTCATAAAACATTCACCGGCCCGCCTCAGATTGCACTTAGAGAGTATTTAGAGCAGTGTACACAGCGAAATATAATGAGAACCAAAATGTGGCCCCCATGCCAACTCTGGAGGGAAAGTGTGGATGAATTAACACAGAAAACCTTAAAGACATTTTTAATCAATATCTCCGAACACGAGCGAAATCCAAAGAAACCACAGACGCTCCGGGAGAAGACAGGACGCTCGATATACAAGCAGAGGGATGTGCTGCCTTCACGGGCTCGTGTTTGGAGTTTTTACGCCCAAATGAACTCAATTTTACAACAGCGCTAACCTGATCTGAACCAGAAAATGGACCCATGCGTCCGGAAAATCTCTCAGCAGGCTCTCCCTGTCATTTCTCCCGGTCGGCCTCGGTGGAGCTCAACTACACAGCGAGAGCAACAGATCGCTGCACAGTGCACAGACGCGTCTCATTTAGAACAGGGATAGAAACACGGCGCCGCTGAAGGTAATTCATGAGGAATTTGGGTTCATTGTCGTGTGATGTCCTGTGATGTTTACACTAGCTCTGTCTCCATCCACACGGTTTTATCTGGATTCAGTGATATTGAATGAAAAATGCCGTATGCAAACAGTAAAATTCGATGGAATTTCATGAATATCGACTCAAAGGAAATACGTTTGGATTTTCTCTTAATGATATTCGGCTTATGCGATAAACACTGATGGACACCTTAAATTCTGAATAAATAATTAAATGCGATTAAGTTTTAGGTCAAAGTTTATTTCTGTGAACATGTTATGAAGACTAATGCTACTGGCTGGTTATATTGCACTTATTGCAAATATAAACTTTGATAGTTAATAATAATTACACAGGTAAGCCATGCAATACAAAGTCAAAAGACACAGTTTGAAACCATTTTTATTAAAAAATACTAGTAAATATGCCCAAACATTCCCAAAGTGGATCATCTGGACCACAGGCATTGGACAAGTTAGCAGAACGTTAGCAAAATAAAAATAATGAATTAAATTGGGAGATGTTCAACCCTCATGTTGTCCTCATGGTGTCTACATGTTGTCCTCATGGTGTCTTCATGTTGCCCTCA
>NW_022605580.1:158006-158212 GCF_008692095.1 Etheostoma spectabile | reverse complement strand
CTAATATTTCAAGATAGAAAGTCTTAATATTTCAAGATAGAACGTCTCAATATTTCATGATGTTGTAATGTTTAAACTACTGAACTACTGACAGCTTTTGCTTTATTGCTCAAGTCCTAATATTTCAAGATAAAAAGTCTTAGTATTTCATAATGTTGTAATGTTACTGAACTACATTTGTCTGACAGCTTTTGCTTTATTGCTAC
>NW_022605580.1:157882-157996 GCF_008692095.1 Etheostoma spectabile | reverse complement strand
TGCAGCAGCTCATTGAGAATCAGATTCAACAAAAACTACTGAGGACATATTTTTCTTTTGACAGTGATGCATATTAAACGAGATCGCTGCAATGTAAGTTAATAGGATAATTGT
>NW_022605580.1:157687-157796 GCF_008692095.1 Etheostoma spectabile | reverse complement strand
AAGGATTTCTAAGGAGGTCGACCTTTCTGTTAAAGATTAAGATCCTTTTTTAAAACATGAAAGTCCGCAAAATTGCGTTGGCTAACCCCACCAGACTCCATGTAAATAA
>NW_022605580.1:157525-157677 GCF_008692095.1 Etheostoma spectabile | reverse complement strand
TAGCATCGTAAAACACGGCTTCTAAAACCTCTCCGAGCAGCGCGGGCTCTGGCGGTCTGGAGCCTGCGGGTGTTGGGTGTGCGATTATCGGCTACGTTTGGTCAGTTTTTTCTTTCTTTCATTCCAATTTCGGGTCTTTCAGTCACAGTGAA
>NW_022605580.1:148812-157515 GCF_008692095.1 Etheostoma spectabile | reverse complement strand
ACATTTCCGGGGACTGATCCAGCCGGGGACAGGTAGCCAAAATCGGGGACTGTCCCCGTCTGGTCACCCTAGTCTACATGTTGTCCTCCTGTTGTCCTCATGGTGTCTACATGTTGTCCTCATGGTGTCTTCATGTTGCCCTCATGTCTTCATCTTGTCCTCATGGTGTCTTCATGTTGCCCTCATGTTGTCTTCATCTTGTCCTCATGTTGTCCTCATGTTGTCCTCAGAATAAGTTACCAATAGAGGACACAGTGAGGACAAGCTGAGACAACAGGAAGAACAACATGATGACAACATGAAGGACAGGGATGAAGGTTAACAGAGGACAACATGAGGCAAGTGAGACAACAGAGACAGATGAAGACAAATGATGGAGCAACATGATGGCAACATGAGTACAACATGAGACATGAGAAAAAGAAAACATGAGGACAAGATGAAGACAACATAAGGACTAAAATGTAGGGCAAACATGAGACAACATGAGGCAACATGAAGGCAATCAGAGGACAACATGAGACAACATGAGGAACAAGATGAAGCAACATGATGGCAACTGAGACACATGAGGACAAGATTGAAGACATGAGGGCAACATGAGACACCATGAAGGGACAATGTAACACCATGAGGACAACAGGAGGACAACATGTAGACTAAGGGTGACACCGGGGACAGTCCCCGATTTGGACTCTCCCCGGCGGATCAGCCCCGGAAATTTGCCCCGTTTTTTTCACTGTGATGAAAGACCCAAATTGGAATGAAAGAAAGAAATAAAGAACCAACGTAGCCGTATCGCAACACGCCAACACCAGCTAGGCATCCGAGACCGCCACAGAGCCCGCGCTCTCGGAGCAGGTTTTTAGAAGCCTGTGTGTTTACGTGCTAAATCACTGGATTATTTAACACGGAGTTCTGGGGGGGTGGTGGTAGCCAAGCAATTTGCGACTTTCATGTTTTAAAAGGATCTTAATCTTAACAGAAAGGTCGACCTCCTTAGAAATCCTTCCAGATGTTGTCATCACACTTAGATATTAATCTGAGTCTGTTCAGCAGCTAAACTAGCACTGTTATGAACGTAAATACAAAGCTGGACATTATCCTATTAAACTTACAATTGCAGCGATCTGGTTTTAATATGCATTCACTGTCAACAAGAAAAATATGTCCTCAGTATTTTTGGGTTGGAATCTGATTCTCAAATGAGCTGCCTGGCAGAAACAAGCCGTGTAGCAATTAAAGCAAAAGCGTCAGACAATGTAGTTCAGTAAACCATTACAAACATTATGAAACTCCCTAAGACTTTTATCTTGAAATATTAGATACTATGCTACATAAAGACAAGTGTCAGAGTTTCATTAGTAAACATTACACATCATGAATATTGAGCACTTCTAATCTGAAATATTAAGACTCTTCTATCTTGGGCAAATATTTAGACTTTAGGACTTTCTATTTTGAAATATTAAAGACTTTATATCTAAAATTTGGACTTTTTGTATCTTGAGTATAAAGGATGGTTTTTTTTTATCTGAAAATATTAGATTTTCCTTCTTGAGGTTGTAGTGGAGTATGGAAGTAGCAGCAGGGGGTGGGTCTAAGGATCAGACCGTGGGGGGGGGGGGGGGGGGGGGGCTCAGCCTCTACTAAGAACCAGCTCTAGGTTCTGTGTCCCAGTTTTAAAGTTTACAAAATAAAATCATTACTTGTTTTGAGGTAAATACGCTTTCTGAGCGGAAAATGTCCCAGAATTTTTGTCTGGAAATCGGGTTCCCCTTAATTAGGACACATGACGACAATGAGGGCAAACTGAAGACACCAGGAGGACAACATTAAGACAGCCATGAGTGACAACATGAAGACACCATGAGGACAACATGTAGACACCATGAGGGACAACATGAAGACAAGATGGGACAACCGAGACACCATGAGCCACATTAGACACCATGAGGACAACCATGGAAGACACATGAGGACAACATGAAGCCACCATGAGGACAACATGAGACACCATGAGGAACAACATGAAGACCCCATGAGAACATAGCACATTTAGCACCTATGAGGACAACATGAGGCAACCATGAGACACCATGAAGGGACAACATGTAGACCCATGGGACAACCATGAGGGTTGAACAGTCTCCCAATTAGAATTCCATGTTTTTTATATTTTGCTAACGGTCTGCTAACTGTCAATGCTGTGTTCCAGAATGATCCATTTGGGAAGTTTGGGCCATATTTACTAGGATTTTTTACAAAAAAATGGTTTCAAACTGTGTCTTTGACTTTGTATTGGGGGGGCATGGCTACTCTGTGCTCAATTTATTATTACTATCAAAGTTTCTATTTGCAATAAGTGAATATAACCGCCAGTAGCATTAGTCGCTCATAACAGTGTTCACAGAAATAAACTTTACCTAAAAATAATCGCATTTAATATTTATTTGCAGAATGTAGAGTTGGTCCCATCAGTGTTTATTCCGCATAAGCCGCATATCATTAAGAGAAAATCCAAACGTATTTCCTTTAGGTCGATATTCATTGAAATCCATCGAATTGTTACTGTTTGCATACGGCATTTTTCTCAAATCACTGAATACCAGATAAAACCGTGTGGAATGGAGACAGAGCTTGTAAAACATCACAGGACATACACGACTAATGAACCCAGAATTCCCTAAAATTACCTTCAGCGCGCGCGTGTTCTATCCCTGTTTCTAAATGCGACGCGTCTGTGCCACTGTGCAGCGCTCTGTTGCTCTCGCTGTGTAGTTTGAGCTCCACCGAGGCAGACGGGAGAAATTTGACCAGGGAGAGCCTGCGAGAGATTTTCCGGACGCATGGGTCCATTTTCTCTGTTCAGATCAGGTTTTTAGCGCTGTTGTAAAATTGAGTCATTGGGGCGTAAAAACTCAAACACAGCCCGTGGAAGCGCACCTCCCTCTGCTTGTATACTCAGGCGTTCCTGTCTTCTCCGCGAGCGTCTGTGTTCTTTGGATTGCTCGCTCGTGTTCTGAGATATTGAGTTAAAAATGTCTGTATAGGTTTTCTGTGTGTAAGATTCATCCACACTTTCCCTCCAGAGTTGGCATGGGGCCCACATTTTGGTTCTCATATATTTCGCTGTGTACACTGCTCTAAATACTCTCTAAGAAGATGCAATTGAGGCGGCCGGTGATGTTTTATGAGTTAAAAACCTCTCTGTAGTTCTCATCTCAACTTCTTGGCTGATATGCTTTGTGCAGAAGCTGATCCAGGCCGGGGGCACTTTAGTCTCAGTAGCCTCCCGTAACAGGCTGTATCTCCTCTGCTTCAGATATGGAAAAAATGAAAGGGGGAAGCAGGCCGGCCTGTCAAGAGCACTTCAGAACTTTCTCTTACAAAAAGGCTTCTCCTAACTCTTCGCCGAACACAATCGTCTGGTCGCTCGTAACAGTGAAAACGTTCTTCCACCGCGGCGTGACCTGTCGCCGCCTCACATCCTCGTTCCAAAAGTCGCAGGCTCATCACCGGAGGGAGGTGGAGGAGTCCCGAAACTTCTTCTATCTGCAGCCCTGCAAGCCTCCATGAATGACGCCACTGCAAAAAGTGGAGACAGACATGTAGGCCCGTCAGGACTGTTACACGGGTCCTCCAACCCCCCCTCTCTTTTTTTTTTCTTTTTTTTCGCAATACACTATACTTATAGTTTTACATTTTTCATGTTGACACTGTAAAGGTTTTGACTTCAATCTCATTGCCACAGGTAGTGCACTTGTATACATACACAAAAGGCCTTTCTATCCTTTCTATTCTAAGGCTTAGGCCCAATTTATGCTCTGCTTTAAATATGACCGGTGGATGGGTACGTGGCGATCACCGACCCTACGCTGGCAACATGATGTGCAAACGCACGTGGCTCGGAACACGTTACATTGACATTACCTCAATGGTATTCATCCTCCAAACGGTTCTGTTCTTTTAGGAGCTGTGCGGCCATTGTCGTGTAAACCCCTACCTTTCACGACAGCCATCGATTTATATTTGTTTACTTTACAGTTTAACATTTAATTTAAGTGAAATCTTCTTTATTGGGTCACACATGGAGACAGTTAAAATACATTATCCACAAGATAAGTACTCTTTAAAATAATACAAATTACAAAGATCTGAAAATCAGGTGATTGTGGTGGAAAACAGGTTGAACGGCGCCCGTAGAGCTCCATTGGGTAGAGCGGGGACCCCTATATAAGTGGTGTAGTCCTATCAGGACTCGGACCTGCAGGTCTTCGCTGCATGTCCTTCCCCTTGCACTCTGTTCTCCACAACCTAATGTCTTCAGCTGTCGTGTGCAATTAAAGTGCCTAAAAACGCCCCGAAAAATATCGTTATAAAAACAACAAGTTCGACAACTCTCAGGCGATTGGCCATTTCTTTGGAGAAAAAGAGGCATTCATAAAGAATAAATGACTCCTTAAGTGGAGATTTCTTCGGGAGGTTGGCGTCAGCGTGTCGCTCTTCCATCTTCTATCATCCCGTGAGAGCATCGAGCCTCAAACACACAGAAGGGGTGACCTACTGCCCGTTAATTCACCCTGCGATCAACTCCAACTCAACAGCGCTTATAGGTAATCACCAAATCTTCACAATGAGAGAAGCGCAATTTTCGCCAGCCTATATATATATCATAGTGCGGGGTCCTCATTGATTGGTGGTGAATACGGGCCGAGGCGAAAGCCAGACTGGTTGGGTTTATGAGGACCAGGTCTTTTCCTGCAGCAGGGAGTCAAATATAACATGGTCAGGCCGAAGATATCCAGGGGTGGTCGAACGAACTTTCTTTAGGCCATACTGGAAAACAGTAGAAATTTACGTGCTGTATTTAAAACCCTTGGGTTGTGCTTCTTCCCCGTCACAATTGAAAATCAACCCTTTTCGTTTGAGCACTTTTTCAATCATATTTTTACTTTTTTCTTATGTTTTTGTCCATTTTGGAACACTTTTGGCACGCTTTTTTTCATCTTGTTGTTTTTTTTGAACGTTTTCAAACATACTAACACTAATTTATTAACTTTAGTTTACAGTTGATTCTTGCATTTATGGTTAGTCAAACCTCATTTATAGGAAATTATACATATAGTTGAGTTAGAAAAAGCAGTAAATGAGGAAGATTTTTGAGATCTAACATTAAAGAAATGGATTTTTGATGATAATCACAGACTGGAATATGTCAACTTTTCCTCAATTACTATTTCAAAAACACTTCTTTGTTGTTACAATGCTATAAAATAGAATAAGACCCAAATTAATGAAAGTAGAGATTTTGTACTTGGCAAAGAGCGTTGGAATCATCATGTTATTTGGGGAATTAAAAAGAACATTGATATAGGACAACATGAGGACAACTGAGGGACAAACACGAGGACAATATGAAGACAACATGAGGGCAACATGAGGGGGACAACATGAACATAAGGACAACATGAGGAACAACATGAGCAACATGAGGACACATGAGGACAAGCATGGAAGGACAACCTGAGGACCACATAGGCCAACATGAAGACAATGGTGACAACAGGGGGACAACATGGGGGTACACCAGTGAGGGCACACATTGAGGAACAACATGAGGACACACATGAGTGCAACAGTGAGGACAACATGAGGACACAACATGGAGGCCACATTAGGGCAACATGAGTTCACAACATGAGGACAACATGAGGGTTTTAAACAGAAACGTGACAATTGTAAAGTTTTATTATACACAGAGAGGAAAAATGTGTTCGGGGGGGGTACCTCAAACACACGCCAGTTCAATTGAAGAGAGACATACCTGTTTTTACATGGAAAGAAGATATAACGAGGTCAATTTACTTGTCCTCCCTGGAAGCTCGCAGCTACGTGAACACGAGGCTGGTTCTCTGTACCTTACCGTGGCTGTGTTCCGAGTCTGACGCATTAAAACCCGTCCTGAAGCAGTAAAGCTCAAATCAACCAGTCGAGCTGCTTTTGAAACGCTTCCAAACAACACACAGTGAATGTAGGACGGTCTTGGTGAACTCATAATGTGACAGCCAGAGCCTCTCTGGTGGTGTTCTGTTCTTATGAGGGGTTGAATCAGGATCGCAAAAACCCGTTGGCTCTCCATCACAAGTTCTGCATCGGGTGTTGGAGGCCACCAAAAAACATAAAGAACAACAACAAAATGTTATGAACTGTGATAAGTTATTCGTGTGCAACGACGGGGTCTTGTTACAGTTTTTTAAGGATTGTGGTCGTTTTGTGACAGTTCCCTAACCAAAGAGGCAAGGAAAGTAAACGATAAAATTAAGGTAATTGGCGGAGCTGATATCAATAAAACAGGCTTTATAAACAACTAAACTCGCCACTACTTAGTAATTAAACCGCAACTAAGTCAAACCACCTAAATACCGTTAGTTATGTGAGATTACATAATAAACTGGCCCCGTAGAACGAGGAAAACATAGATATGAGTTGTCACAAAGGGGGTGTATTTGAAACAAAACAACCGTACTCCTTCATGCAACAGTATTCAACCGACCATAACACTCCCACACATTTCCCACACCATTGTCCCGCGTTTCAAAGTCGTTAAGGTTAATTTAATAATCGGGAAAACACGCAACAATGCCCGGGTGAACGGTGGGAACAACGCAGTTAATCCTGTTGCAACGGGTAACTCACGCAACCTCCCCAGCCGACTACTAAGGGTGTTAGCAGTCGTTCCAGAGGAAATTCCCAACTGATAATCCACCTGAGGCAAATGAACAATTATGCCCGTAGTGGATCCATCGGCAGGCCCTGGAAAAACCAGAGCCCTCTCACTAATCCCGAACCCCTCCCCTTGTCGATCTCCAAAGTCTCTCTCCTCCTGATCGATCAGTGACTGATCCCTTATTTTAGATAGTCATCAATTTAAAGCTATTCAAAACAAAGGAAATAATACACCAAATCAGACACGTACACAATCGTGATACGATACAGGCCTCTGGTAACACAGCTATCTTATTTATTTAAGTGTAGGCAGCAAAATCGTTGGGATCCAGGCAAGAATGACAACAAGCTCGCTGTACAATGAGACACTGATCCTAAGTAAGGCGAATCCATCATGGCCGATAGTTCCCACCCCCTGAATTGCAGGAAGTTGAAGATGCTGTCCCTCTGGTTCCTGGCTTTCAGGTCGACACCAACGAAACAAATGATAGAACTCTTCCTTCGTACCCGCTGCTATTCTTTCTCTGTTAACTCTGGAAAGACTAATAGGTAACGTCTGCAATAAGGTATTACTGGGCTCTACCTTTTAATGTGTTTGGGGGTTTTTATTTCCCCATTTGGTTTCTGTTGTTTGTAAATTGATGGTTGTCGTCTTTGTTCACGTACTGTATTTCAATTGCCTTTGCTACTGCAGAAAATGGAATCGCCCCTCGGGGACAGACATAAAGGTCTTGAACTTGAACTTGATCTGTATGGGAACAAACAACATACACTCCTGCATGTTTCCCCACACATAAAGTGTCTCTATCAAAGATGCACATGGGCACCATACAGTTGACAGGCCTTCAAAAAGAAGTTGATAGCATGGGTGCGGTTAGCCACGGGCGTGGAGCGGTGCGCGCTACGTATTTTCAGAGATTATCCTCATGCAGAAGGCAAGGGTTTGATTTCGACCTGTGACGGTTTCCTGCACCGCTTCCACCCTTTCAATTTCTCAGCTTTCCTCTCGCCTTGAGGGTGTAAATGCCCCCCAAATAATCTTTAAAAAATGTCTATTTCTTAACTAATGGTTTATTCTTAACCCAAATTTACCTAAAAATGTATTGGATTTTTTCCTTTCACACGGCTCTTTGCAAATAACAACTATCGCTTTCATCCTCTATCTTCCTCTGCTTTTTTTACCTCAAATATTAAGTATAATTCTAAATAAATGCGGGTTATTGCCAGTGAATTCCAAAAAATTAGTAAAACTAGTAAAGGGGTGTGTGGTTGGAAAACTGAAAAACAAGTCTGAAAAGGGACAAAATCTTTGTCCAGTTTTTGGGGGGGGGGACACAGGAGGACAACACAGGGTTAAAAATAAAATAAAAAGACTTATTGTGGTTTTTAAAAACAATTCTCTAAATAAAATTCGACTTCATAATCTATTAACAAATAGTTGTCTTATCTTATTTTCAAACCATTTGAGATAACCATCTATGTTTAGGAATGCATCAGTCTCTACTAGACACTATAAACATGGAAGTGACGGTGTTGTTTTTTTCATAGGTATAACCTATCATGTTAAAATCCACTATGGAACAACAAGTGTCATACCATACTAATCCTCTGAATGGTGAGTCAGGGAATACACCTGTTTATCACGGAAATAGGATAATGAAGGACCGCTGATTTCAGGTAGGAAAACATGGAACTTGTGACACGTTTTTCTTCCTTATAAAAATTGAAAAGGGCAATTTCACTCAAATAACCAAACAAGGGTTAATATAGGATATGTTAGGAACATGTTGGGTAACATAGAACTAGGAAAGTGGACTGTGTGGCAGGTTTAAGTAATAGAAGGGGCACCAAAACAACATAAAGATCCCTTTGAACGTTACAGCCACCAATCACTGCTCCACATAAGAACCAAAAACAAAAAAAAAAAAAAGAAAAAAGAAAAAAAAAAAAAAAAAAAAAAAAAAAAAAACAAAA
>NW_022605580.1:138909-148787 GCF_008692095.1 Etheostoma spectabile | reverse complement strand
ATCACAGGGAGAAGGAGTTGGTTCTATAAGGGCTATGGCTAGGTCATGCTGCATCCTACATCAGTGTGTAATCACAGGGAGATGGTGAGTTGTGAGTTCCTATAAGACCATCTCCTACACAGTTAGTGTATAGTCAACATCGGAGAAGTGTTGTGTTGAGAAGGCCATGCTACATCAGTAGTGAATCAAAGGGAGAAGTGTTGTGTCTATCAAGGCCATGCTACAATCAGTGAGTTATCATCAAAGGAGAGAGAGTAGGGTGGTCTTAAGATCCATCCTACATCAAGTAGGGTAATAACCATCGAGATAGGTGTTGGTGCTATAAGGGCCATGCTAGGTCATGTTGCCATCCTCATCAGTGGAATCCCAGGGAGAAGTGTTTGTTCTATAAGGCCATCCTACATCAGTAGTGTAATCAGCGGGGAGAACGTGTTGGTTCTATAAGGCCATGCCTACCACACAGTAGTCTAAATCAACAGGGAGAAAGAACGTGTAGGTTGGTTCTATAAGGGCCATGTTTTAAGCATCAAGTAGTGTAAATCACAGGGAGAAGTTTAGTTGGTTCTATAAGGCCATGGCTACACACATGGTAGTGTAATTACCTGGGAGAAGGAGAGTGTTGGTTCATAAGGGCCATGCTAAATCAGGTAGTGTAATCACAGGAGAAGGTTGGATTCTATAAGGCCCTCTCACATCAGTAGATGTTAATCACATGGAGAAAGAAGTGTTGGATTCTATAAGGCCCATGCTACATCGTTAGTGTTAAATTCAAAGGGAGATTAGTGTTGCCGTTCTCTAAGGCCAATGCTACATAAGCTAGTGTAATCAAAGGGAGAGTGTGGTTCTAATATAGGGCCAGGCTACATCATAGTGTAATCAACAGGAGACGTTGTTGGTTCATAGTAAGGCCATGGCACAGCAGTAGGTTAACACAGGGAGAATGGTTTGGTTTCTATAATGGTGCCGCGTAATCAGTGAGAGGTAATCACATGGAGAAGATTGGTCTAAAAGGCCATCCTTACATCAGTAAGTGTAATCACATGAGAGAAGTATTGGTTCTCTAAGGCCATTCCTACACTCAGTAGTGTTAAGGTCACAGGGAAGAACAGTATTGGTTATTAAGTACCACATCCAAATTCTAGTAGTTTAATCACAGGGAAGAATGATGGTTCTATATAAACGAAAGAGCGAAACCTACAACTCAGTAGTGTAATCACAGGGAAAGTATGGTTCTAATAAGACCATCCTAAATCAGTAGTGTTAACACCGGGAGACCGTGGTCGTTCTTTTAAGGCCATCCTTACATCAAGTACGCTGTATCCCCAAAGTAATGTTGGTTCTATAAGGCCATGCTACATACGAGTAGTGTGTCAAACACAGTGGGACAGAAGAAAGGGTTGGTTCTATAAGACAGCCGCGCAGGGAGTGTTAATATCACTGGTGTGAGGAGTGTTTGGTTGTCTTCTAAGGTCCGATGCATACATCAAGGTGAATAGAGTAGATGAATTGCACAAGGGAGAAGTGTTGAGTTCTATTAAGACCATCCTACATCAGTAGTGTAATCACAGGGAGAAAATGGTTGTTGGTCATGCTATAAGATCCACGTTAACCCACTCAGTAAGTGTACTTCACCATAGGAGGACAGTGTTGGTTCTATAGAGGGCGCCATGCTTGACATCAGTAGTGTAATCACAGGAGAAGTGTGGTTTTTCTAGGAGGCCAAATTGCCTTACAATCAGGAGTTTAGTGTAATCCCAGGGGCCGTGTGGTTCTATAAGGCCATTACATCAGTAGTAATCACAGGAGAAGTGTTTGGTCCTCATTCATTGATCCTTGATACCGATACTTGCATGCCTTTGTTCCGTTTCCCGTATATCTGGGAAAGAAAGAAAGGGCTGTTGGTCTCGCCTCTTCTGCGATGGAAGTGCTGTTAACCAGATCAGGACTGAAAGTGATCTGCAACTATTATCCGTAAGAAGTTAAATCCCAGTTGAGAAGAGAAAAACCTGAAATTGTGACCGATATCATTGTAAATGTTGTTTAATCTTCTCTAGGGTGTATAACTGGGGTGAATGTAATTGAGATCGTTGGTTTTTTGTACCTTCTTGGCCAGGACTCCCTTAGGAAAAGAGGTTGTAACGGATACCCATCAACTGGGATCTTTCATGGTTTAAATAAAGGTTAAACAAAAAAAACGTCTGTGATGTGTGTGTATCTTTGTGCTATGTATATTGGGTGTATCTTTTTGTATGTGCGTATCTTTGTGTTATGTATCTTTGTGTTTGGTACCTGTTGCAGGAGTTTTGTCGACGTAAACACTGTGGACGGACTCCTCCCGTGTTTGTTACATTCTTCGGGTAGTGTGACATTCAGTGCTGTTAGGTTCCCCTTGCTCAGCAGCCAGAGGCGGCTTCGTCACTGAAACACACAAACACACCACAACGGTTGTTAGCATGTGAAGGAGGGTTCCCAATTGTTGTGTTAGACGTGGTGTTGGTTTGTGTTGGGTGTGATGTGTTGTGGTACACACTTGTTTGGGGGAACATGTGGGGAGAGCTGGAAGGAAGTGTGTATTTTGCGATGGAGGCCCTGAGACTGGAGATTTTCATTGCGCTACCAGGAGTTCGATTGTTGGAGACTCTGGAGTTCCTATTTTGCGCCCGATTGTTGGAGTAACCATCACACACACAACACACACACACACACCACACCTAACACTATCAGCATAACTACACCACACACACACACACACACACACACACAACACCCACACACACACCACACACACACATATAAATAATGAACTATTATTTTATAGTCTGAATGTGTGTAAATGACGTGGTGTGGCTTGTGGTGTAATAATGGACGTGTGGTGTGTGTACCCTGCACAGCAGGCCAGGCTCCAAAAGCGATCGCTCAACTTCCCAAATTGCAGAGCTGTGGCAGCTGGATGTGGAAAATGCTGGAGACCTGAACCTGCAGGGAGGGAGACAGGGAGGGGAGGAGGACAGGGGGGAGGGAGACCAGGGGGCGGGGAGGAGACAGTTGAGTGAGGGAGACAAAGAGGGAGACAAGGGAGGGAGGGAGATGCAGGGAGGGGAGGACAGGGAGAGGGAGGGAGAGACAAAGAGGGAGGGAGGGAAGACAGGGAAGGAGGGAGAGAGGGACACGTGAGGTTGGAGTGAGACAAGTATTTGAGGGAGGGAGGTGAGGCGAGCAGGGAGGGAGGAACGACGGGACAAAGAGGGAGGGAAAAGACAAAGAGGGAGGAAGACAAAGAGGGGGGGAGGAAGACAAAGAGGGTGGGAGGAATGAAAGACAAAGAGGGAGGAAGACAAAGAGGGAGGGAGACAAAGAGGGAGGGAGACAAAGAGGGAGGGAGACAAGGAGGGAGGGAGACAAGGAGGATTTTGAGGACCGTGGAGTTGGGAGGGAGAAAGGAGGGATTGAGACAATGGAGGGCCGACAGTTAGTTAAGCATATCATGGTCAAACGGGCGAGGAGTAAGTAGAAGAAATCTGATTTACAGCCCATTCCTCAGGAGCTGCGGTGTAACCCTGTCCTAGTCCGCCCCCCACCGGCCCGTTAGGGGTCCGTAAGTCCGGCTCCAGGCCCACCGGCCAGTAGGTGGCCTAGTCCGCCCACCATAGGGTCATTAGTCCGCTTCCCCCCCCCCCCCCCTCCCACCGGCCCGTCTTAGGGGCCTAGTCCGCCCCATAGTGGCCTAGTCCGCCACACCGGCTAGTGCGTCTAGCAGCGTACCACGGCCCGTATGGCCTAGTCCGCCCCATGTATGGTTGTGTGTGGTCTCACCATCAGCGAGCCGGGAGCCATCAGATGACAGGGGTCCCGTGGGTCCCAGGTCAATGCCGTGATGCGGCTCTCAGGTGTCGCTTGTCCAGGATAGGATGTGGGACGAGGTCAGCTGCGCTCCGTACGTTCCCACCTCACGTGACGCGCTTGCACGCCAGCTCAAAGCCATTAAGTCTGCGCAGCGCGTTCTGGGCACAATGTCCGATTGTTTTTGGGGTGTGGGTCCGAGAACGAGAAGGACAGATCAGGTTAGACAGGAGACAGACACGGTTGTAGAGAGAGACAGGTTAGAGAGAGGACAGGTTTTTAGAGGAGAGAGAGAACAGGTTAGAGAGAGACAGGGTTATAGACAGGTTAGATGACAGACAGGTTAGGACAGACAAGGTTATGAGAGAGGACAGGTTAGAGAGAGATCAGACAGGTTAGAGAGAGACCGGTTAGAGAAAGAAAGACAGGTTAGAGAGAGACAGGTTAGAGAGAGACAGGTTAGAGGATTTTGCACTCACAGTGCTTGAAGGCGTAGACATTTAGTAATGTTCCCGTGGCGCTGTCCTATCAGTCAGCTGGATGCTCTCGAGGTTCTGGAGACACACACACGAAAGACACCATCATCTAACCTTGGACCCCAAACACCCCCACCCCCCCCCCACCCCACTCCCCCCACATCCACCCCCACCTCCACCGGCACACAACACCCCCTCACACCTGGAAACACACACCCCTATCACAACTGGACACACACCCCGCCATCACTAAGCGGATCACACACACCCCAATCCAACCTGGACACAAACACCCCACACACGACCCACAAACCCCACACATCCCACCACACACCACAACAACACACACACACACAACAGCCACAAACACACACACAACACACACACACACACAACATCACCACACATCACCACTACACACACACACACACATCTGAAACACACAGTCACTCAGGTCTGACCCTGGCGAAGGGCTCGAAGATCCCCCGGAGCATGCTCCTGCGGTGATGTTGAAGTTGCAGAGCGACGCCGACGTACGAGACCTCATAGGGCCGGGATCCTCTGGAGGCGTTAGTCAGCCTGCAGAGCCGCTGCGCGGTTTTCTCCGCCTACACGACAGGAGATTAGAGATGACAGATAGACAGAGGAGGACACGAGACAGACGAGACAGAGGACAGAGAGACAGAGACACACACAGAAAGAACACAACACATGTGTGTAGAGCTGGCCCTAACAATATGGTGCCCTATTTTCTCTCTCTCCATCTGAACCTGCAAGGCCTGTCTGTCTCTACACCTGTCTGTCTCTCCACCTGTCTGTCTGTACCTGCGAGGCCTGTCGTCTCACACATGGCGCTCGCCACTGTCGTGTCTCTCCTAGCCGGTCTGTCTTACACGCGAGGCCTTTCTGTCTCTCCTAACTTGTCTTGTCTGTTACTGCGATGGGCCTGGCTGTCCTCTCCAACCTGTCTGTCTTAACGCTGCGAGGCTGTCTGTCATCTACACCTTCTGTCTGACCCTGCGCAGAGGCCCTGTCTGTCTCTCCATCCTGTCTGTCTGTATCTATAGTCCGATGGCCTGGATGTATCTCCAACTGTCGTGTCTGTACCTGCGACGGCCTGTCTGGGGTCTTCCACATGTCTGTCTGTCCTGCGAGGCCTGTGTCGTCTTCTCCACTTTGGCCTGTCTGTACGCTCTGCTATGGTGTCTGTTCTGTCTCTCCACCTGTCTGTCTGTACCTGCGAGGCCTGTACGATGATGGGAACTCCCAGCAGCCTTTGCCCCGTCAGCCCGATGGCGAGAGGAACCGATGTCGCCTCCACAAACTCGATGTAGGCGATGCCCTTCGACTTGCGTGAGTTCCTGTCCGAGATCATCCTCACGTCCCGGACCTGGGGGGGGCACAACAGCTGTTACCACGACAACCACCACCAACCCTACGGGACCAGCCAGCTAGTTAATGAAGAAAACAGACGCACGTTGCCCACGGCGGAGAAGAAGTCCTCCAGGTCTCGGGGGCGGATCCTGGCGGCCAGCTGCATGCAAAACACGGTGCGGGCGTCCCTCTCCTCGGGGGTCAGGGTGTCCGTGGGCAGCCGGACCGGACTCTTCTCCTTCCTCACGGGACTCTTACTCTTGGACCGCCGCCGGCTGGAACACAACCACAGAGACCTGATGTCATAGAGATCACATGGTCCCGGCCCAGGGCGACACGAGGACAACATGAGGACACCATGAGGGCGACATGAGGACACCATGAGGGCGACATTGACAGGGCGGACACGGAGTGACACTCCTATAGAGGCGACCACGAGGACACCATGAGGACGACATGAGGACACCATGAGGGCGACACGAGGACACCATGAGGACGACACGAGGACACCATGAGGACGACATGAGGACACCATGAGGGCGACACAGGACTAAATGAGGGAACGACATGAGGACACAATTTGAGGGCGAAACTGAGGGGACACCCTGAGGACGACACGAGGAACACATGAGGAGACATGAGACTCCATGAGGGGAACGGGCGAGGACACCATGATGGAACATTGGAGGGCGACAGAGGCCACCATGAGGGGCGACACTGGAGGGACACATGAGGACGACTATCTGGAGGACACCATTGGAGGCGATCACGATGAGGAGATCACCTATTGAGGACGACACGTGGCGGACACCCTTGAGGACGACATGAGGACACACCATGAGGGCGAGACGACGAGGAACACCAATGAGCCGACATGAGGACACCATGAGGGCGACTACGAGGACCGATGAGGACGACACGCGGACACCCATGAGGCGACATGAGGACACGTCATGAGGGACACATTGTCCTCATGTTGTCTTCATGTTGTCCTCATGTTGTCCTCGTGTTGTCCTTGTGTTGAAAACATCAAGAAAAGTGACAAACAGTAAAAAAAGGAACAAATACATAAGAAAAAGTTGAAAAATTTGATTAAAAAGCATCAACAAAAACGTTGATTTTCAATTTCAATTTCGTGGAGGCTGCTAGCCACAAGCCAAAAGAGCATAGCATACCCTCTGATAACACCAATGTATTTCTTTCACATGCTGATGGATGGGCTAAGAACGCTGTTTATCAGACACCACCTACCAAGCTCCTGGGTCCGTCCCAGGTTTCTTCCTAAAAAAAAAGTTTTTCCTCGCCACTGTCGCACTGCTGCATGCTCTGGAGGGAACTACTAGAACTGTTGGGTCCAGGAACAGTTTACAAGGACCCAGGGTCCCTGTAAATTATAGTGTGGTCTAGACCTCCTCTATCTGTCTAAGTGTCCTGAAATAACTCTTGTTAGGAACTGATAAAGTTCCCTTGGCCTTTGGGATTAACACAACCCCCCCACCCCACCCACATCATCTTTGACAGAAATTAACCACATTTAAGCAGTTTTATCTTTTCTATATCAGCGCTCAAATGCAGTTACCTATAGCAACAGTATGACATGGTTCTCTTAGGTAACCGGTGGACAAAACCTATATATCCATGGAGTATAAATAAATACATTTAAACATGGATGATTTAAAACACGGCCGACCTTTTGCTCTAATCTAATCTGAACTGCATAAATTATAACGATGCTTTTGATTTGGGAGATCTACTGATCTTGTTAAGTGGACTGTCTACATGTAAATGTCTGCTTCCAGACTTCACAGGGACTCTGATAGTAACAACACAACGTTGTATAAAGCCCAGACTTTGGGAGCATCAACGCTTTCTTTTTGTCCATCTGATGTCACATTTTGAGAAAAACCAGAAAAACATCAGACCTAAAACGGGACCTCAAACAGTAACGAATAAAACATAAAAAAATCCAATCTAAAATAAAAAAGGAGGCTAAAACAAGACGAAGATGGCTTGTTTTGTGTGCCGGTTGGGCTGACCGCTGCGTGTGCGTAGCGCATAGACCGTTAACGAAAAGTGTGAGGAC
The DNA here is from genome assembly GCF_008692095.1 of Etheostoma spectabile. Classification (NCBI taxonomy): domain Eukaryota; kingdom Metazoa; phylum Chordata; class Actinopteri; order Perciformes; family Percidae; genus Etheostoma; species Etheostoma spectabile. The sequence goes on along the minus strand of NW_022605580.1, from coordinate 141,014 downwards.
AAAGGGAAGACAAATCGGACGAGTGAAAACTCAGTTTTGCTGCATTTTAAAGCCTTTTGCTCGAATGCAGAGGAAAGTAAATTCAGCGGTGCCTGTTAGAAATTCCCCGGGTGGGAGGTTAGCAGCATGTGGTTAAAAGCTGCACGTATGCCTCAGTTTGCCCTCTTGTGAGAACAATTTCATCAACAGACACTCAACAAGACCAGCCCGGGTAATGAAGAAGCGGCGCGCAGTGAGCGCATGCAGGCGGAGAGCATTTCCCGACTTTTTAAATCTCCATTATTTACACCCGGCCCGCCTTTGATATCTCGGGCCTCGGCGGCGAGATTCTCCCGAGTGGATCGGCCGGCCGAGCCCGTCTGAAGGTAAACCCGCCGAACCGCGGGGGACCGACACCGGCTTAACAACGATGACGTCAAGCCACTGAAACATTTTCATCATCCGGCAACAGACGGGGGAATGTTTTCAGTTAATTCTCTTCATGATTTAGTCATTCCAATTTAAACGGATCAGCGGAGCTGTCCTGTCCTTCCTGCTCTGCCCCTAAACCCCCGCTCCTCTCACTTTTTTTGTTTTCTATTCCTGCAGCCATTATTGTCTTCACACTCCAAGATGTCTTAGTATTTCACTGTCATCACGTTGAGGTCTTTTATATATATATATATTTATTTTTTTCCCCCTTACTCCAGCAGTTCCAGACCTACAATTCAGAGCACTTGTGATTCTCTCCTCCTTCTGTCTGGCAATCCTATCACCCCGACCATCTAGCTCTCCAGCAGCCACTCCATTCTCTTCTTATGTTTGTTTAATACTCGGTGGAGTTGTCTGCCCGGGATTGGGTGTCTGAGCTGCGATGCCGAGAGATTTCCAATTGATGGGATGGAGAGGATGGGAAGGAGAGAGAGGGGAGAGTGAGAGGAGGTTATAGAATTGGAGGAGAAAAGAGGAGAGGCCAAGTCGATGGGCGAGCAAAGTGTTTTGGTCCAGAAAGCATCGGGCCAGACTATTTACTACAGAAGAGATGGGCAAAGTCGAATGGAGACTGAAAAGACTTCAGTGGAGTGCTGGGAATTCATTTTTCATGAGAAATTGCACAGTTTTGCACCAGCGTACTGAACCGCAGTGCTTAAATCCCTTTTTTACTACAAAAGGCAACAGCATTAAAGTGATGAGCTGAACTCTGGTTGACTTCCATTAAATCCCTGCCACTGGTATCTTGAGCCAAATGCGTTGGGATTTTTGGGAGATCCAGTGGATACAGTGTTAAAAGTGAGTCTGTCGGCTTTCACTTCCTCTGCTGACGTTGTGGCCAAAAGGTCGAACAGTTGAAGCACTTGAAAAAGCAAAAGAAAACGTTTTCTTTGGACGGATAAAGCTGCATCTAACATCAGACAATGACCCTATTTCACTGGTATTAAAATCTGTATCTGGGTATCTTATCTGGATAAGGAACAATGCACGTTAGTAGAAATGTGCATTAAGTTTCAGAATGCTAGTGGATCTGGAGCTGGTCTCAATCAATCAAGAGGGTAACAGACATAGATGATAGAGATTCATATTTAAAGGAGCTAGTAGCTAATGTGACCAACTGATATCACCATAGAAAGGGGAAGTTTGAATTGAGCCATGGACGACACGTTGTTAGCCAATTCTAAAGATCATTTGGAAGTTGAAGAAGTCAGTTTGTCGTAAAAATATTAATTAACTAAGTATAAGACTGTAAAAATGAGTCATTAGAAAGAGTATTCACCCTAAATTCTCTAAGTGACGTCTCGCTAAATCAACAATGCGCTCTTGCTTGTTCTTTCACTTCTCTGTTGATGAAAAGACGCTGGATAAAACACATGAGGTAAGAGAAGGTTAAATGTGCTAGGCTAGCTAGCTAGCTAGATAGCTAGCTAATGAGCAAGGTGACATATGTATAGACAGTTAAAGAAATGGACCAACAGGCCCCGTTGCTCTGGACTGATCCCAGTGAAGTCTGTCAGGGGCCAGTATGGTGAAGGGTATGTGATGATCAGCGTTGCCAGATCTTGCAAGACAAATACGCAACCAGGCCTTTGAAAACAAGCCCAAAATAAGCGACTTTTTCTACGGAGCCCCCC
>NW_022605580.1:138722-138899 GCF_008692095.1 Etheostoma spectabile | reverse complement strand
TCCTGGAAGAGAAAAATAAATCAAACTGTGTGCACGGTGTTACCATCCATGCGGACAAACTGTCCCCACGGTAGACTAGAGTTTATCAATGTTCTCCCCCTGAGCTTCAGGACCACGACCACAGGAGGGAGTTAAACCACCTTTTAACATTATTTAACATTAGAAAACTGATGGGAT
>NW_022605580.1:138551-138712 GCF_008692095.1 Etheostoma spectabile | reverse complement strand
GAAATATAGACACTTTTTCACAGTGATTTTGAGTTGTTCTTGTTCCCCACGACGTGTTGAATCCATTCTTATCCTCCTTTCTCTTTCTCCCAGTCTTTGTTATACTCCTTCCCGTATTTCACCCACTTTATCCCGGGCATTTATTCCTCCAAAAACTCTCC
>NW_022605580.1:130777-138541 GCF_008692095.1 Etheostoma spectabile | reverse complement strand
TCACCATTAGTCGCTACTCGCGCATTTTCCTAACAAGAAAACACCAGACTGCCCTGCTCTGCGTCTGATTGGCTGGTACTCGTTTCCATCTGGGTCAAAGCCAATTAGAAGCAGGAGGTAGGCGGGGAAAGGGGCGGGATCGAGCTAACCGGCAATAACAAGCTGGGAACAAGCCCAAATAAGCAACTACACTTTAGTGACAAGCCCAAAAAAAAACGCAACCCGCGACTACCAATATCTGTAAGCGACTTTACAAAAAAAAAAGCCCAAAGTCGCTTATAATAAGCGGACTTGGCAACACTGGTGATGATGTGTGTGTGTGTGTGTGGGGTGGGGGTGGGGGGGGTATTTTCATTCCAAAGGCAAAATGAACTTTATCAGGATCCTGATCCATGAAATAACTGGCCTTTAATAATAAAAATGTGTCTCTATGGAAATTCAACATAGGGGGTGTATACTTATGCCCCCTGTATTTTAACATAGGGGGGTGTATACTTATGCCCCCTGTATTTTAACATAGGGGTGTAACTTATTGCCCCTGTATTTAACATAGGGGGTGTATACTTATGCCCCCTGTATTTTAACATAGGGGGTTGACTCTGCCCCTGTATTTTAAATAGGGGGGTGTATACTTATGCCCTGTATTTAACATAGGGGGGTGTAATTATGCCCTGTATTTTAACATAGGGGGTGTAACTTATGCCCCTGTTCATAGGTTCTTAGCCCCCTGTATTTAACTAGGGGGTGTATACTTATGCCCCTGATTTTAACATAGGGGGTTTATACCAATGACCCCTGTATTTTAACTAGAGGGGTGTATACTTATGCCCCTGTATTTTAACATAGGGGGGTGTATACTTATGCCCTGATTTTAACATAGGGGGTGTATACTTATGCCCCTGTATTTAACATGGGGGGTGTATACTTATGCCCCTGTATTTTAACATAGGGGGGTGTATACTTATGCCCCTGTATTTTAACATAGGGGGGGGTGTATACTTATGCCCCTGTAAGGCATTAAGATCAATTTCCAAAAGATGTTTTTTTATTCCTCTTTTTAATCAACTTATGCTGGCGGGGGTAAACTTTCTCAAGCTACTGTATGTATATACATATATGTATATATATAGCGTATATGCTTTTGATTTGGGAGATCTACTGATCTTGTTAAGTGGACTGTCTACATGTAAATGTCTGCTTCCAGACTTCACAGGGACTCTGATAGTAACAACACAACGTTGTATAAAGCCCAGACTTTGGGAGCATCAACAGCTTTCTTTTGTCCAGTCTGATGTCACATTTTGAGAAAAAACAGAAAAACATCAGACATGAAAACTGGGACCTCAAACAGTAACGAATAAAACATAAAAAAAATCCAATCTAAAAATAAAAAAGGAGGCTAAAAACAAGACGAAGATGGCTTGTTTGGTGTCCGGTTGGGCTGACCGCTGCGTTGTGGAGCAGAGACATGTGAAGGGAAGAGTGTGAGGACAAAGGGAAGACAAATCGGACGAGTGAAAACTCAGTTTTGCTGCATTTTAAAGCCTCAGCTCGCATTGTAGGCCTACTTTACTTTGGGCTAGCTTTTCTAAATGTATTTTAAGTCCTGTGGTTTGCTATCAAACATCCGACTGGACAGCTGACACGAAAGGAAAGGTAATTTAGTCAATAAAATCATTGTGGTTCATCGTGTTAAATCTTATGGAACAATAATGCAGTATTTTGTGTTTTGGCCTCAGGGGAAAGTACCATCCTCCATATTCATCCTTTCATCAGAAACATTATTGGCATGCTGCTAGGCATGTTTGACAGTAGATACCAAAACACTGCTTTTCTAATATCTTCCTTTGAGAACATAAAAAAAGATTCTTTTTCCATTTAAAAAAAAAAGAAACATAGATTCTCTCACATCCTAAATTGGCTAAATGTTGTTATTGGGACCTATCTGATCAAGTAATGACGATTATGAATCTTAATTAGAAATTCTAACCCCAACCGGTCGCCAGACACCGCCTACCAAGCGCCTGGGTCTGGGTCTGGGCCTGGGTCTGGGTCTGTCCCAGGTTTCTGCCCAAAGGGAAGTTTTTCCTCGCCACTGTGGCCTTGTTGCTTGCTCTGGAGGAAACTACTAGACCTGTTGGGTCCTTGTGAATCATAGAGTGTGGTCTAGACCTGGTCTATCTGTAAAGGGTCTTGAGATAACTCTTGATATGAATTGATACTATAAATAAAATTGAATTGAATACAACTCAGTTTTTGGATCTTGACACACTCAGTCAGTACCAGAGACATATTAAGGTTGAAAACCCAGCGTTAGAAGCTGCTCATCAAATTTTAATACATTCTTTGCACCAGATTTTGTCCAGTGGTGATGTTAAGGGGGGGGGCAAGGGTGGCCGGTGGCCTCATAATAGTAAGCATCGACCCCCTTCTGGCCCTCCTAACTGGGGCAAATATTTCCACTTTTCAACCCCACCTTTGTCTCCAAAGAGGGGATAGTATTCATGTGTGGTGATAAATAAAATGTAGCTGACACTTGGTGTATTTCATATCCCTAAAATTGCACGTGGCCCCAGCTTTGCCCCTACATTTAAAATGGTCCCGAACCGCCATGGGTTTTGGCCCCTGGCTGTGGGTCAATAGGTCAGAAAGGTCCAGGGGAAAATAAACAAAATCATGGAGACTTCATGCAAATCTTTTCAGTAACTTCTGAGATACCTTGTCATGGATAAAGTGGCTCTAGAGAAAGTAGGGGAGGGGGAAAAAATACAGCATAGGATCAATACACAGGCGCAAAATATGGATCTTTTATTATATATTATATATCATGTATGTGTTGGTCAGTTTGTCCCATTTATGTGTTTATGTGTTAAGTGTTATGAACAAAAAGAGAAATTAATCTTTTTATATGAACCAGAAAGTTTCTTTTTGTGGACTTAACTAGAAATTGAGAAAATGTACACGTTAAAAAAAAAGGTTATAAATTGCAACATATCGCAGAAAATCACAATAATATCGTATCGTGGCATAAGAATTGTAATGATATTGTATTGTTGCATAAGTATCGTGATGATATCGTATCGGGAGGCGTCTGGTGATCCCCCCCCCCCCCCCCCCCCCCTAAGAGAAAGGGTCAAAGAGTCCTAGAATATGCTAGGAACCCTCCTCTGGGGAACACAGATACCCACGAAAGACTGGTCAGAAAGTTGTAGCGTGTGGAGGTCATCTGGCTCTGGACGGATCAACCAGCATCGTTATCTTCAGGCGCCGCTGCAGCAGCTCAGCAGTCGGGTAACGTGACTGTGCTCAGCTGTCGGCCCTGAAGGACCATCACTCAACATGTCAACATCTGTCAACGCCAAACACATCTTTCCCCGTACGTGATTGTACAACATCTCTGAAGTGCAGTGAAACTTTTATCCTCCGCCGCAGAGGGGAAACCCCCGAGGGGGGCGAGCGTTACTGGAACGCCGCCTCTCCCTCGCCATGCCTTTGATGGTGATTGCTTTGCCCTCCCTGCCATACTCTTCCTCCTCCTCCTCTTTTCATTCAACGTTGGCACCCGTCCAAACACTAACGAGGATGGGCTCTTGTCGTATTTCTGCACATGTGGCGTCTTCTTTCCCCCTGTTGTCATAAAAGCGTCCACCAGTTAATGGCTGGTGACACAACTCTTCGAAATGTCAAAGCGGAGAAAGAAAGAGACGGTGATGGTAGTCTGCGGTCAGCAGTTTGGGAAGAGGAGAAGGGCTGAGGTGAAAGAGGAGGGGGGCGTTGTTGTAATTTAAGGTCCCAATGTGGAAATGCAGGGCCTTCCCAAACATATTGGACGTGCCTCTGTTAATGAGCACTTTAAGTACCCTGCCAGCCCTCTTTAAACATCCCCATCGCAATGCAAAGTGGGGAAAAGAGGCAGCTTTTAAAGGCAGCATATGGCTGCCGAGCATCTTCCACTGATGTATTGTCACGGGAGATTTCCCCTCCCCGGCTCGGCTGCCGAGGACGGGCTCTGAAACCCAGCCAGATGTCCATGTCTTCACAGATACAAGCGCCCCGTCCTGATGTCTCGCTGTTTTATTGGCATCGGTGGCGGCGGCGTGCAGTTTGTCGTGAATGTTAAGGCTTCTCCGATACAACGACAGTAATGATCATGATCATGATTTTTATCGACATGGTATTAATAACAGATGAGGGTGGTGATTAAAAAGTTGCAGGTACATAAATTATACAGTTGGGAGAACGACTAGAAACCAACTTTGATCTATTATTCTTTTACACCGGTGGGTTTTGTTTCTGTGTGAATGCCCTGGGAAGAAGACATTTTAAAAAGTAAAGTGATGAAATGGCTTTGAACCTGCACACCTCCAAGCACATCATCATTTAGTCATGTGACCTGCTGAATGTCTGATTGCTTCTCCTGTCATGGAGGGGATGTTATGCTTTGGCATGAAGGAGGAGCCAAACGCAGAGTTGGCAGGCGATGGCAGGATCATTTATTGGAAAAAAACCCCAGAACAAACCACAAGTGAACATATACAGTCCAAAACTCTAAGGGAAAATGCAAAAAAACTCCAAAACACAAAATCCACAGGGGTCCAGGACGAAATAGGCAGTGGAGACTCACTGGTCGCAGGAATGGGAACTCACAGAAAGACAGGTAACGAGGTAACAAGGTAACGAGGTAACGAGAGGCAGGTGACAAGAGTGCAGGGAACCAGGTGGAAAACATCAGGTAATCACAATCATCACATCTCGGACTTGGAATGCCCTCCCTGACCATCTGAGGGCACCACAGACTATTGAGACCTTTAGCAGAACTTATGAGTTTTAACCTTGCACAAAAATGTCGTTGCACTATTTATAGATATTTTACACTGATGGTTTTTTATCTTGCTTTTATGACCTTACCTGTAGCACTTTGAGATTTGTTTAAATGTAAGGTGCATTACAAATAAACTGTATTATTATAATTATTATTATTAAGAGAGGGAAGACACAGGAAGTAGAACTCAAGACAGAGACAAAAACAGACTTCAAAATAAAACAGCAAACAGAACACACCGACACTGAGGGGAACACAAGACCGGACCAACAACACAAGACCAGACCAACAACACAAGACCAGACCAACAACATGAGACCAGGGAGAACACTGACACACCAACACCAGGAGGGCCAAGAGGGAAACATAATGACAGCAAAAACCCCAAACCACAACAGGGGATTTCCAGACCTCTTTAGGTGTTTTTCTACAGTTTGTCTGCATTTCTTCTTTCTGCACCAGTTCCATGAATTCTGTTTCCATTCTCTTAAGGTGAAAACAATCTGAAAGTCGCTCAGAAAACTAGCTCACTTAACCCTCCTTTGGTCAAATTTGACCCATTTTCAACGTTTTTTCTATATTAAAAATTTGGTTTTCTTTCAATTATACTGTCCAAAAACATAACGTGGATGGTTCCATATACAACCCTTACTCCTTACAACTAAACTCAAGGATCAGTTTTTATTTTCATTGAATTTTGGTCTTCTTTTAAGTATTATAGCGTTTGGAAAAACACGAGAAACGTCACAACAAAGTGTCGAAAAATCGAGAAAAAGAAAATCAACAATAACGTCGGAAATTTGGGACAATGTTTTTGAAAAAAGTTGTGAAATCTTTTGAAAAGAGTCACCACAAATAATCATTTTAATTTGAAATTTTGGACCCTGAAATAAAATGTAAGTGCCTGGAAGGCGACGTCGGGGGATTAAAACACCAAACACCATAAACTGGGCCCTGACGTGTGTCAGGTGGGGGTGGGGGGGGGGATCACCAGATGCCTCCCGATATGATGTCATCACGATACTTATGCCACGGTACGATAATACTGCAATTTATAACCTTTGTTCCAACTTGTGATTTTTCCCAATTTCAAAAGACGTCCCCAAAAGGAAACTTAGTCAACATCTGTTTCATCTAAAAAAGATTTCTTTCTCTTTTTCTTCATATCACTTCAGTGTTATTGCTGCAAAATGGGACAAACTAACCAACACATATGTAATATATAATATATAATAAAAGATCCATACTCAGCGCCTGTGTATCGATATGGTATCGCCACTGAAAATATACTATGCTGCAACGATTTTTTTTCCCCCCACCCCTAGAGTCTGGTGTCATCTACTCTACACCTTCCTCCACAGCGCTGCAAAGGAAGGTCTGCCTAGTCCACGCAGCATTCTGGGATGGGAGAAAAACATGCTCCGGTGTATCGGCATTTCTTTAAACCAATCCCAGGGTGGCCCTAAGCAGAAGTCATAATTACGGATGTTACTTGACAGACAGCCCCGATAAGTGTTTAGAAAACAGCAAAAATTAGTCTTTTTCATGGATTTGTCCCTCACACAGTTCAGCTCTTGCAGCAGGCGGGCGTGTGCGTGTGACGAGCACTAACGAGACAGTTTCCCTGGATTTCGGTGGCCTGTCGCGCCACCCTACCGGCCCGCTCGCCTCTCATTGGAAACGAATTACGAGGCGCGACAATCGCTTCCCTTTAGGAAGAGAAGTGGCGACGAGGAGAATAATTCGAGCAGCCCTGTTGAAACTAAAGTGGACGAAGCAGCGGCGGCGGCGGCGGCGGCGGTGGCGGCGGAGTCTCCGCTGTACAGTATGGAGATGTGACCCGAGGTAACTCCAATTACTGCTGCAGCCAAAGCCTGTCACACACACGGAGTACACCACCCGGTCCTCGCTTCATCTTCCATTACGCAATCCCAAAACCAACTCTGCCTCTGGTCTCGTGTCCTTTCAATCTGCTGCTATAAACTGATTTCCATATCATCCTTCAGAACTATCATATCATCCTTGTTCACAGACGTATGCCGTTGCCTCTCTACAGAGTGATCATTTCCAGCTGAATATTTTAACGGGTTCCTCATCTCGTACTCACCTATGTACCTGGGCACTTATCTCGTTACGGGGGTTTATTGTCTTCTGTGTCGTATTTCCAAGTTGTATTCGGAGATGGGGAGATTGATGATGGAGATTGGCGGGGAGGGCGGAGTAAGTTACGTCCGAGGGAGTGGGACTGGGACCGGGGGTTGCCGTTCAAATCCATACGGCTTCAAAGGAGCTGGTAGAGCTGGCTGTGTGACAGTTCACCTAGGCCCCCGAACCCCAAACTGTGGTCAGCCCCCCCCCCCCCCCCCCCCCATGCTGACATCTCTCCATTAGTGCATGTATAGGTACTGAGCATGTGTGTGTAGTTCAGGTCTGTGTGTAATATATATGTAATTTCCCCTTGTGCGATTTATAAAGTATACATTATTATTATTTATTGAATTTCTGGACTGTATGTACTTAAATATATTTATTATCTAGCCTTCCTTCCCTCTACGTAAGTGGCTGTGTCCCACTTTTGGGAAAGGCCTTCATTGTAAATAAGAACTTGTTCTTAATGACTTACCTGTAAAAGGAAAGGTGAAATAAAAAAAAATTGGATTCAGTTGGAGGACGTACAGCATGGCTGTCAACAATAAATATAGTTTATAGATATGAACCTGCCTTCTAGTTATAGTAGTTCTTCTAGTCTAGTAGTTCTTCTAGTTATAGTAGTTCTTCTAGTAGTAGTTCTTCTAGTAGTAGTTCTTCTAGTAGTAGTTCTTCTAGTTATAGTAGTTCTTCTAGTAGTAGTTCTTCTAGTCTAGTAGTTCTTCTAGTAGTAGTTCTTCTAGTCTAGTAGTTCTTCTAGTTATAGTAGTTCTTCTAGTTATAGTAGTTCTTCT
>NW_022605580.1:130066-130767 GCF_008692095.1 Etheostoma spectabile | reverse complement strand
ATAGTAGTTCTTCTAGTAGTAGTTCTTCTAGTCTAGTAGTTCTTCTAGTCTAGTAGTTCTTATAGTCTAGTAGTTTCTAGATATGAAACTGTCCGTAGCTTGAGACCTTAACTACTCTATTTTAACGTGGGTAGTACTTAGAAGAGTAGTGGTACGTGTGTAAAATGTTTGAGAACCACTGAAATAGGTTATACGTAGGCTGCATTATCAGAAAATAGAGAGAAGTCAGGACAATAAATCTTCTAAAGATGTCCTGAGGAGGACATTACTGTAAGAAATGGACTTGGCTCACTCAGACTCGTCACATCTTACCTCCGACATGACGAAGACGAGCTGGGATCAGCCCAATTGTCCCATCAAACAGCCGATATCACACAGCCCCGAGGTTAGATGGCACATCAGTGGTCCTGCACATCAAGGGAGACGACTCTTTGCCTTTTAATTGGCTCCAGCAGGTCATCGCCGCTCCGCTCTTATGTGTCCGGGATAATGTGCGAGACACATTTGGATTTAATTCTCCTACACTTTTTGCTCATTCGATTTGGTGAAGAAGAAGAAGAAGAAGACGACGAAGGGAAGGAGGAGGAGGAGGAGGAGGTTTAATTAAGAGGGAGAGTTAGTGGAAAAAAAAGCCAGAGAATGACTGGAGGTGACACGTAGAGAGAACAAGAGTGTGGATTTAAAACATGAAAAGGAAGGCG
>NW_022605580.1:127669-130056 GCF_008692095.1 Etheostoma spectabile | reverse complement strand
GGGGGGGGGTAACTGTGCCGACCCGTCGGATTGAAACACCCAGAGATGGAGAGTCACTCATCTGAGATAAAAGGAGGAAGTGGATGCTACCGCTCAGACAGCTAATGAAGAGCTCCTCCAGCCGCTGTCTACCCTCACATCCGAAGCCCTTCGTTGCTTATTGATCCCGAGCCCCGAGCCCCAGACCAGAGTAGGCGATTACCGCGTGCCCGTCACGCCGTTTAGAGGCCTTTAAGCATGAAAGGGATCACTCTTAAAGGGCCGAGCCTCCGCCACACTTCAAGGGGGGGAAACAAGACTTGCCGGGTTTTTCCCAAACGGGGGACTAATTTGAGCCGCCGATGCTGATGCCGATGCTGATGCCGATGCCGAAGCCGGCGGGATTCAGGAGACTTTGATGCAGCTGAGAGCGATGAAGAGGCCGTCTCGGAAAACTAAACAAATACCCTCTCGATTGGCTGTGAAAGAGAGTAAATTAGCCCCGTCGGTTGAAGTGAGAGTGCTACACAATCAAGTGGAAGGAGAGGCAGATGAGGTAAATGAGTTTTTGGGGCTGAATTGATATGCAAATGAGGCACATTTACACGAAACCCGCTCCATACCAACAAAAGGAGACGAGTCCAAAACCAAAAAAACAGACCCGCTGTGTTTGTCGTTGGGTTGGTGCCGTGATCACAGACCCAGAGAGGAGCTGCACATGGAGTAATCAGCTGTTTGTCTATGTTCGCTTCCGCATTTGTAACAAATTATTTTTTATTTTCTTTTATTTAAAGCAAAACTATGTAATTTGTCCCTCTTTGGTCTCTACAGCTCGCGCAACGTGGTGGGTTGTGGGAGCTGTGGTTCCAATAAAACAACCTGTAGGGGGACCACAGTGGAAGTTGTAGTTCCAATGAGACAACCTGTAGCGAGAATGAAGCTGTGGGTAGAGGGAGTTGTAGTTCCCATGAGACAACCTGTAGGGGGACCGAAGCGGTGGGTAGAGGGAATTGTAGTTCCAATGAGACAACCTGTAGGGGGACTGAAGCGGTGGGTAGAGGGAATTGTAGTTCCAATGAGACAACCTCTAGGGGGACCGAAGCGGTGGGTAGAGGGAATTGTAGTTCCAATGAGACAACCTTTAGGGGGACCAAAGCAGTGTGTAGGGGAGTTGTAGTTCCAATGAGACAACCTGTAGGGGGACCGAAGGCATGGGTAGTGGGAGTTGTAGTTCCAATGAGACAACCTGTAGGGGGACCGAAGCGGCGGGTAGTGGGAGTTGTAGTTCCAAAGAGACAACCTGTAGGGGGACCGAAGCGGCGGGTAGTGGAGTTGTAGTTCAATGAGAAACCTGTAGGGGTGGAATGAAGCGTGCGGGGGTAGTGGGAGTGTAGTTCAATGCAACCTGTAGGGGGACCGAAGCGGCGGTATGGGATGGTAGTGTAGTTCAATGAGACAACCTGTAGGGGGACCGAAGCGGCGGGTAGTGGGAGTTGTAGTTCCAATGAGACAACCTGTAGGGGGACCGAAGCGGCGGGTAGTGGGAGTTGTAGTTCCAATGAGACAACCTGTAGGGGGACCGAAGCGGCGGGTAGTGGGAGTTGTAGTTCCAATGAGACAACCTGTAGGGGAACCGAAGCGGCGGGTAGTGGGAGTTGTAGTTCCAATGAGACACCTGTAGGGGGACCGAGCTGCAGGAGTGGGGCGGTTGTATAGGGGGACCGAAGCGATGGGTAGGGGAGTTGTAGTTCCAATAGACAACCTGTAGGGGGACCGGAGCGGTGGGTAGAGGGAGTTGTAGTTCCCATGGGACAACCTGTAGGGCGACCGGAGCTGCGAGTAGTGGGAGTTGTAGTTCCAACGAGACAACCTGTAGAGGGACCGAACTGGGAGTTGTAGTTAACTGAAAACGCGGCAATTTGACCCAAGGACAACACGAGGGTTAAAAAGATGGAATAATGAAAATGAGAAAATCTCAGCAAAGTTTATTTTTTTATATTTAACTCTACAGATTTTATTCTGGAGTGAAACCCTTGATACACAATGCTTTGTAGTTTCAGAACTTGCACGTTGTACCTTCAAACACTAACTACGCCCCCTGGCTCAAACTTTAAAAGCACCGTAGCGGTTCCCGGGCGGCGGAGAGGATCCACAGAGGTGGTGCTCCGTGCTCCAGATATCCGACTCAGCGGGGGACTCACAGCAGCAGAACCAGAGGCCATGGCCGTCCTACAGACCGGTTTACCATCCCGGTGTCCTCGGGACGACTCTAACCCCCCCCCTCCCTCGCTCGGCTCAGTGTCTGCCATTGCCGCAGGGAGTCTGTGTCATCCATCCATCACCCCCGACAACAGGCCCGCAGGCAGCCATTCGTCTCATTCAATATAAGCCCTTTTTTTTTTTTTTTT